>NC_140939.1:77913434-78108434 GCF_014529385.1 Adiantum capillus-veneris | reverse complement strand
CTTGGTGAAAAGGTTTGAGATGTCTGGATACAGTGTGCTCGGAGCTCCATTTCTTGTGTCATTTAAGAAGCCAGGCCATGATCAACATTATGTTTCCGACTTAGACAAAGATGAATGATTTTAATAATTCCCTTCCCCTTGAGTGGGAAGACTTAAGGGGAACAAAATTTATCGTTTTGGATGGTTATCACCGTTTGAAAACTTGGATGTGCTTAATAAAAACACGTAAGTGATTTCTTTTTTGTTTAATGTAAATTTGACTTGTATTACTCTATGCTTTCCAATTTTCTTTTTTGTTGTTGTAGAATTTTCAATGATAAAGTGGAGACATTGTTCTGTGAAGTGTCAATTTGTCTATGTTGATAGAAGTGCAGAGGGGGAGCTTATGCTAGCTTTGCGCTCTCAAAATGAGTAGGCACATTTGTTGTTTTGAAAGTTATTGCTATTACTTTATCGATGTCATTCTCCTGCCATTTAATTTAAGATATTGTGGTTTAGGATTGGTAGAACCACTGTGAGCACAAATTTTGGGCAGGAGATCTTCTTGTTCCAAAAACTGGCTGTGGCAAGCAAAGATTCTTTAATGAAAGACTTTCCCCAAGATTGGGTTCGATGGATAGAGGTAGAGCTTGCTTGTGAGAAGAAGGCATCTAAAGGGAGTTGGTACAACGCTCCTGCTCTTTTATTAGCAATGGATAGAGGTAGAGCTTGCTTGTGAGAAGAAGGCATCTAAAGGGAGTTGGTACAACGCTCTTGATCTTTTATTAGCAATGCTCATATGGAAGGTATATTTTTTTTGCCTTGAAGTACACTTTTTATGTAATTTCTAAAGCTTGACATTATTTTGTAAAATCTTACTTTTTTTTTCATTTGCTCTACAAAAGGAAGACTTTGACTTGTCTCTTATCAAAGAGATGCAAGAAAGAGCTTATAAGGTAAAAACTTTCTCTTCTCACCGTTCATGTTTGAATTTCTACAAAATTGTAGGTTGACATGTCATTTGAATTTGATTTATTTGATTGAAAAATTGATTTGATTTGATCTCATGCTAATGCAACATAGATATTGGCCATTGCCAACCCCGCCAATGGCCAGGGGTTCTTCTCTTTATTATTTAACTTCAATTGGATAAGAGAAAAGGATCAAGTGGGCCTTACAAGAGACAAGGTCCACTCTTTGGCAACTTCTAAAATATCACCAGAGAGGTAATAATTTTTGGATAAAAAATACACATGAAATCATCAAATGAATCAATGCATTTATGGTTTGTTTATTGTTTGCTCTATAGGAAAAAGGAAATATTTCACTCTTTGATGCATTGCCATGTAGATGATTTTACTTCTGAGCGTTATATTAATTAGTGCAATGAAATTTTAGAATGTACTTGCGTAAACAGTGGTATTGGGGAAGTATCTTGAAGCAATGCTTGAGGATCAAAGGGAAAATGATTGAAGAAATGCCGTAGGGCTTTGAAGCATGGTTTCATCACCAATTGAGGGACCACATTGATAAAGCTTTTGTGCAGCTTTGGAGTAAGCTCAACACAAAAGAGTCGGATGAAAAAATTCCAGAGCTTATGGAATCTTCGAACAGAGTATTATTCAGGTAATACAATTGATATCTTTATAGTTGTTATTCTATTTTTTACTTAGAGTTTGTATAATAAATAAGTCACTTATGAAAGGAGCTCAAATAAAGTTAACTGCATTTTATGTAGATGGCTAATTCAGCTTTACGATCAAACTTTGTTGGAGAAGTTGCCAATTGCTGTTGAAAGTTGGAGGGACCTCTCTTGTGAGGAGTGTATGTATCCACTATGGATGAGATATTATGGTTTGATTGCTTGGGAAATTGAGTATTGCCCTTGGTGGCTAGATTACACTTGAGGCACCTACCCATGTGATGAAGGGAACTTATATAAAGGTTATTTTTGGCATTTATAAAAACTACAAAATTGTTAAAGTGCTCATACTATTTAGATTATGTTTGTTAGAAATATACTTTTGTTTGCTTTAGAGCACGTTCTTGAAAGAAATGAAAATGGTATTGAGGAGATTGGCTCAACTTCCAAGAAAGCCACCTCGTCGAAAAGAGTAAACGATAGTCCAATCTCCTGTATAAAGAAACGATTGGATTTTGTTAGATCCAAGAAGCCCAAGAAGTCTCCCAAAAAGAACCAAAAAGGTACTCAAGGCTCCACAGGTAAACTTGCTTGTATAGATATCTAGCTGTCACTTTATTTCTACTCAACAATTCTTGATGAAATATTTTATTTTCTGATTATGCAGTGCCTTCCATAGATTTTGATGTGATAGTTATTGGCAACATGCTAGATATTTACAAAATTTCTCTCGATGATGAGAAATGGTAAACACATGTGAAAAGAAAGATCTAACTATGTGTGGTGTGTGTTGTGAATGTTTGAAATACATGTATTTGATCGTATGCAGGATCTTGGATTTTCTTCATTCAGCCCATGTTGTTGGGGAAAAGAGCAATGAATTGGCCTCTCTTTTGTTTGCAGATTTTCCAACAAAATTTAAAGTTGAAATTTTTTCGGAGAACGAGGTATGCATCCTTCAAAACCACAATGGACACTCTATCATAGTTTTGAAACTTTAATTAAATTAACAATGCGTATTATGCAGGTCCCTCCATGGAATCAATTCTCTTGTAAATTAAGTAAGAAAGTGGCCGTAATAGCTTCAAAGTATGTGGCAGACAATGGGTGGTACATCACCTTAAGCTCCACTGATCACTTTGGCATTGTGTCTAGCCATGCCATCGAGATGAGATTCAAAATGATGCACACCATCCTTATTTTGATCCCCGATGGTTATGTACGAAAGACCATTGAGATTGAGAGAGTAAGTAAATTTATTTGTTGATTGAAAAGCATGATCGTAGTTCTCTTCAATTAGATCACATTCTAATTGTAATTTGTAGGTGGAAACACTATTGCTAAGATTGTTTTATCATAAGGTTCAACGTCCTATCTACTATCAACAAGATGGAGAGAGCGTGGACAACAACTCTTTCGATGCCAAGTCCAGAATACTGGTGGAGTGCCCCGATGGAGAGTACATTGGAGGACACGCTGTCGTGCTGTGACACGTACATAGTGGGAACACATGCTACAAGATCTATCTTGTAATTTTTTAGATACATAATTATCTTTCCTATAATGTACATATGCATATTTAAGTATAATAATAAGCCTTCTATCTCATCCTATTATTTTTCTCAAGGGTAACCTATTCTTACTTTACCATCAGAAAATACTATGGAAAAAGCATCAATAGCTGCGCCTCTTTAACTTGGGGCAAAAAGCATTGATTCTTTATTTCTACTATCTCATTATCATCTCACACCCTAGCTAGATCCTATATCTAGGGTAAACTCCAATATATATATATATTCTATGTATTTTTTATATTTTTCTTATATTTCTTTTTAAATAGCTACTAGGAGGGAATCAAATCCTAGTGGGACACTAGGTGGGATGATTTCAAAGATACACTTATTTTAATGCATTATTGCAAACATGATTACAAAACTTTGTCATAGAGCAATGTCATGCTTTCATATGGCATGAGGTGTCCTTTGGAATCAAATGAAAGTCTAGGCTAAGGGGACCACAGGAAGACTTTTGCTACTAGGAATGGATCCTATTTTAATGAATTTTTTACACAAGGTTCCAATTCGAATTGAAAAATGATTTTAAAGTGAAAATCGTAGCTAATGAGCTGAAGTTTTTGCCCATATTTTTACTTTTTTATTTGGAGCCACGGTTGAGGAGATATGATCAAAATACTGGACCCCAGTCTGTCCACATCATGCAAGGACAGCTCATTTCCAACTTTTCCAATTCCTGTTCACACTGGCTTCTCTCTTCTTGTGTAAACCCTTGGGGGTTCCCTTCACCTATAAAAGGAGACATTTTCTTCCTTGAAAAGAACTCAAGCATTCAAGCCATTGATGAGAGGAATTCTTGAGGGAGTGAGTAGTAATGCCTAATTGTACTTAGCCATTAACATAAGCCCAAGCCTACACTTTCTCCTAGAGGAAGACTAGCCATTCATGTACGCTATCCTTGGAAGATCAACTCTAATCAAATAAGGTCTTGGACTTGGCGTATCAATCAACGTTGAATTCTCCCCTCTTCTTCTCTCTCCATCAATAATGGTGTTGAAGGGTTTATCAAGTAAGATGTGTTCTACATTGATGTTTTCTTGATTTCTTGTTGTTTTCTTTTTCATATCTAATCCAACATATATATATATCTAATCTCATATCCTTAACCAAATCTATCTCTTTCACTCTTAGTAATTCATCCTTTCTACAAATTCTAGGTTCTCTTTGCTACAGGTACATCTCTCCCCGCAGTATCCTTATTGCCTACGGGCAAGAATAGGGCTTGGGAGGGAAACTTCTCATCTCTTCACTTCTCTTATATCTACATTTCCCACATACTATCCTAGATGAATAATCTACATGATGATAATTTCTATCGCTTTCACTCTGTAGGATCTATTAAAATTAACGTATGGATTAGCCGTAAAATACACTTTCAACAACGTATAGTGTTTCTCTTTGGCCCATAAAGGTTGAATGAAATACTTCTATCACCGGATTCCATCATACTACCTCTCATAGACTATAATTTTTCTTTTGATGTAAGCGTAGTTATCTTGCTATGAACCGAGGATTTGTACACACAATTAATCCCAATCACTAGAAAAAATATATATATTATGGTAAGCACAAAGCTACAATTCCAAAGAACAATTCGTAGCCTATTTGGTCAGCCAAGATTGAATGCCATTAACTCATGTATTAACCCTTTCATACTACCCATGATACGATATGACCATAGCCTTGATGTTTTCATCTTTGTGTTGTTTTGACATTATCTTTTGTGTTCTTTCTTTGTGTGTGTGAGTGCAAGAGAGAAAGAGTGGGTCTTCTTTGATTGCACTTCTTTCCAAACCCTAGTCTTCATGGCATCTATGGTTTATCTCCTTCATATAGTTTTTGTTGAGTTCTCTCACAAACTCTCACAGCCATAAGCCCGGTGCTTTCCTGGCAAGACCGCAAATTTCTCGACATATTTTTTGGTGAACCCGACGTGAAACTGCCAGGGTGAGAGTTTGTAGGTAACCATGGGTGATCATGTTGAGCAGCAGGGTATGCATTTTGAGCCATCAACAATGCAAATGTTTCAAGCATTTTCAATGTTCATGAAACAACAACATGCTTCTAAAAGAAGGGAGATTTCTGAAACAACGAAGGCCATACAAGTGGTCGTCGTCAACAGAATGGATCAGTTCAATGGGAAAGATGTAACCAAGTACTTACGCGAGTATGTGAAAGAGATGGAGCTGCATCGCGTGTCAGAAGGTGAGATGATTCAAAGCTTTGAGCTAGTTGTTGCTCCAGAAATTAGGGAGCATGTTAGGGCAATTAAAGATGGGCATGGGAGAAATTGGGAAGAGCTCAAAGTAGCTTATAAGGAGGAATATTTCATGGAGGACTCGGAGAGAGTGACCAAAAGGACATTCTTAGAATGGGTAATCAAGCCAAAGCAAGGACTATCAATAACAGAGCTACTTAGGGAATTTGAGCGGCACTATGCACAACTCACCAGGACAGAAAGGGCCACACTAGATACAGAGAAGACAGATATTTTGTTACAAGCTTCAGGTAAAAAGTTTCAAGAAAATTTGGAGCTTCTTCTTGAAGATAAAGATGTTGAGCAAGGACTAAAGACCGACTGGAATGAGGTTGAAGGTGCTATCTCATTCCTTGCCAAAGGACAAAGAAGAAGGAACAAGATGGTAGTAAACACTACAAGTCCTTCCACCTCAACTTCTGACAAAATGGTAAAGCCTACTTTTATCGCTCCTAAGTTTGATGAGTCCATGATAAATGAAATTGTGAAGGGAATGCGTGACTTGAAGGTGAAGCTTGCAAAGCTTGAAGAAAAAGGCCAACCATCAGGGCCACTTCCTAGGCAAAGACAATAGCCCAAAGAAGGGTTTGTTAATAGATGTATTTGGTGTGATAGTACAGACCATGTAAGAAGGGATTGTGATTATTTTAGTGATGCTTTGTCAAAAGATGTTGTCTTTTTTAAGGATGGTAAAATACACTTAAGAGAGACATGTCTACCCTTGAGAACTAACTTTGGGAAGGGGGAAATGCAAAACTTAGTTGAAGATATGGCAACTAACCATGCCACCTCTTCAGTTGAGGCAGCTACTTATGGAGTAAAAATTGAGCATCTTACTGATGAAGAGGCGAGTGACCATCATGGTCAAATTTGCATACGTCTAGAAAGAGGATGCAATGATCCAGTGGACTGATTGTCAGTGCATGCCTACATTACGAAATGCCAACAAAATGAGGCTATTGTAGAAGAGAAGCGCAGGCGTGAGAATGCATATGAAGGACCATCAAAAAGAGCTTCTAGAATTGGGGAAAAAGCGACTCAATGCCTTCTCAAACACCCTCAACACAAAGAGCATCTCCACTTGAAGTACTCAGTCATGGAGGAGTCTACAACAGGAAAGAAGAAAGAGGCAGCAAAAGATAAGACAAAAGGCCCAACTTATAAACTACAATCTGATATTGAGGTTGCTACAGATTTAAAGAAAGTCTTGGAGGAAAGGATCTTAAATGTCAAGATTGAGTTTACTCTAGGAGAAGTTCTTGGCATTGCAAAGCATGAATTCCATGAGGAGATCATTGACATCATCAAGAGGAAGAGGCAAACTCTTGCTGAAGTTTCTCGTCCACAGGTTGAAGGGGAAACCTCAAAGACACAAGGGATACAACTGCAGAATAAGGAGGAGGATGATAGAACTATGGTAGGATTCTACCAATCTAGTGGGAGAGTGAAGCAAGTGCATTTCTCAAATGATGATGAAGAAGTTGAAGATATTCCTAGGAGCTACTATTCACGAAGTCACTGGGCAAGGGCTACTACAGAAACTTTGGTCAAGGTAGGTGATCTTGAAAAGCCATTTGTTGCCTTGATTGACCATGGTTCAGAAATAAATGTAATGTCAAAGAGTCCCTACAACAAGTGCAAATGGCCAATGGACACAGATCATGGTTGGATGGTGAAAGTGGCAAACAAGTCATCCGGTGAATTGTATGCAGCATGTCCAAGTGTGAAGGTGACAATAGGTGATGTAAAGATTGACCAAAACTTCTTTGTACAGGATACATCTTCATATCATCTCATCCTTGGACAGCCCTACATTGTGGGAGTTCTAATGGAAACAAAGGTAATGGACGATGGTTCAGCATATGCTAGGATACGCAGCAAAGATGGTAAACGAGCTGTCCAATTTCTCACAGTTTGTGTAAACCATGAAAGAAATCGTGAAAACCTCAGAGAATATCCTTTACCAAAGGTAAGCAAAGAGTTTCATGATCATAGAGAAATGATGGGTTTTGGCCAAGTACCATTGTAAAGCGGGATTGCAGTGGTACAGAAAGAAAAAGAGTCTCGCCTGATCCAAAAATAGGTGAAACTTTCTCAACGAGCTCCTTGGTAATAAGGAATGGATCAGTATGTTTTACAAAACTTGAAGAATTGAAGAGATGTGAGAGGAAATATGTGCATAATGTACAAATAGGCATGAAAAAGAGTGGGTTGCTAAAGCCTACTGAAAATGTTTTGGTTTTGTGTGAACAAGTTTCTTTTGTAGATACTATGGGTAAGCTTGATGCTATAATGAGGTCTAGTTTGCATCTTGAAAATGAAGTTGTGGAAGTGTGCTCTATGGAAATATATCAAGTAATAGAAGCCTTTAAAGAAAGCCAAACAGTTGGCCCAGAAGTCCATGTTGAAACTAAATACAAGAGTGTAGCAAAGAAGGTGAAACCAGTAGCTTCACCCTTACCACCCAACAATAGGGAAAAGATTGAGCAGGCTACTTTACAACCAAGTTTGAGGAATCCTAAAAAGATTGGGCATACCTTCACGAAGGAGTCTTTCCAAGAGTTGCAGATTGGTTGCGAGGAGTTTCTAACAGAGGAGGAGACAAAATGCTTCAAAGAAATGCTTTCAAAGCATGGTAAGGCTTTTGCATTTGAGCAACATGAGATAGGATGTGTTGATCCTTCTATTGTAGCTCCTATGGTAATTTTCACAATACCATAGGATGTGCCTTGGAATCTACGGCCTGTTCCAGTTCCAAAGGCTCATTTGACAAAGTTAGTAGAGCTACTGAATGAGAAAATCAAAATGGGTATCTTGGAGCCTTCTTGTGATCCATACTCAAACAGGTGGTTCACAGTTCCAAAGAAGAATGGTTCTCTATGCTTCATCCAAGATATGCAACCAGTGAACAAGGTGACAATTAGAAATGTAGGTATAGGTCCAATTGTGGATGAGTTTGCGCAGGTGTTTACAGGGAGGGAAATGTACTCAATGGGGGATCTCTACTCAGGGTATGATCAATTTGTGCTTGTAATCGAAAGCAGAGATTTGACAACCATGAGGATACCTTTGGGTTTGGTAAGGATGTGTACCTTGCCACAGGGAGCAACCAACTCGGTTGCACATATGATGAATGGGATGAATAAGGTCTTACGTGACTTTATTCCTCAAATCACATTGCCATTCATTGATGATTTGCCTATCAAAGGATGTGAAGAAAGTGACAAAGATGAAGCTTTGGGTCTCAAGGAATGCCGCAGCTTTGTGGTAAATCACATAAATGATTGTGATAAAATTTTGTCTAGGCTGGAAGAAGTGAATATTACATTGTCAGGGAAAAAGTCTATGTTTGGTGTCAATGAAGTGCTCATTGTGGGACACATGTGCGGGCCATACGGTAAGAAACCTTGTCCATCAAAGGTAGATTCCATCCAAAGAATGAAAGAAACATGCACTAGCAACACTGAGGTTAGAAGTTTCTGGGAGCATGTGTCTTCTATGTTATTTGGATTCCACATTATGCACATGTAGCTGATCCTCTTTATCAACTGCTTAGAAAGAATTAGAAGTTGAAATGGACAGAATCACATGTAAAATCCATGAAAAAGATAAAGGAGTTGCTCCAGTCAGCAACAACTTTGAGAAAGGTAGACTATGAGTGTCAAAGGTCACTAATTGTGACAGTAGACACCAGTCCTACAGGGATTGGATGGGCAATAGGGCAAGATGACAAAGAAGGACACAGGTATGTGGTAAGATTTGGAGCAAAGGTGCTAAGTGCTCGCCAAAGAAACTATCCATAGAAAAAGAGAGAGTGATGGGGTATGGTTACAGCCTTGAAAAGTGGGAAAGAGTACCTAATTGGTGCATGTGTGGTTGTAGAAATAGATTGTCTACCATTTCCTGGGATGATTACAAGCTGCTCAACGCCAAACATTGCTATGTTGCAGTGGATTACGTACATTAAGTCCTTAAATCCTGAGTTCAAGCACATCGCAGGTAAAGACAATACAGTGACAGATATGCTATCAAGGGCAAGGTATGAAGATGAATCAGAGATGATTGATGGGGGAGATGCTGTGGGCACAAAGTTCTAGTCCATATCTTATGTCAAAGGTAACTATGTCTGTATGACTAATACACTTGAATTGTTCTTGAAAGATCTTTATGAAGGTGATTGGCTTCTTATTGGAAGCTATTTGAGTACTCTAGCAAAACAGGATGATTGGTCTGAACAAGAATTCAGGAGGATACACAGGAAAGCATATGGGTACTTTTTGAGGGATGGTTACTTGTGGAAGCATCCTAAACAAAAGAGTGCTACACCACAACGGGTTATATGTAAAAAGGAGACTCAAGTAAAGCTCATGCAAGAGTTTCATGAGAGTCTATGGGTTGGACACAGGGATGTGTGGGCAACCTTCTCCAAGTTGAAAGAAAAATACTGGTGAAAGGGTATGTATAAAGATGTATCTCAAGTTGTAGAGTCATGTGTAACTTGTCAAATGTATTCAAATGTCCAACATCGTGATGGATTTCACCCTACATATCCACTAGCCATGCACTATAAATGGGTTGTGGATCTAGTCACAATGCCTTTAGGACTCTGGCAGATGAGATACTTGGTTCTTGCACGAGAGGACCTAACTAATCAGGTTGAAGGAAGAGCATTAAGAGCTAAAACCACAGAAGCTGTGTGCAAATTCCTTCTTGATGAGGTGATTTGCCGTTATGGTTGTGTGGGAAAAATCACTGCAGATAGAGGTGAACTCGATGCCGAAGAAGCAAGGGAGTTGTTTTCTAGATTAGGAATCAAAGCTTTGGCCAAGGCTTGTAAAGGAAGAGTTGGTGAGTGGCCAAAACTGTTACCATATGCTTTATGGGCTGATCGTACAACACACAGCTCAGTAACTGGCTACATGCTTGCGGAGCTAATGTATGGTCAAAAGCCTGTGATGCCAATTGAAGATACAATTCTCACATGGAATGTACTACCTTGGCAAGAGGGGCTTAGCAGGGAAGATCTCCTTGCACTGCGTAGAAAGCAACTAGAGAGAAGACCTAGAGACATTGAAGCTGCAAAAGAACGACTCAAAAATGCAAGGTTGAAAAACAAGGACTACTTTGATAAGCGACATCGACTCAGGAGCAAAGCAATTGACAAAGGTGACTGGGTTTTGGTGTATGATAGTAGCCTTGATAACCAGCACACAGTGATGCGTATGTTCTCAAAAAGATGGTTTGGACCGTATGTTGTAAAGCATGTGCATGAAAATGCTACTTACAGCTTGTCTGAACTCGATGGTACAAAAGTAAAAATTCCCATTGCAGGAAAAAGGATCAAAATATTTAAGAGAAGACAAGACAATGATCTAGAAGATGTTGGTGAGGAAGAAGAGAAAAACACAGGTGAAGATCAAAGCAAACATGAAGCTCTGGAATCATCCAGTGAAGAAGAAAGCAAGGAAGATGTACAAGAGGGCTGATCTTACAAAGAGACAATATGGCACATACCAGAGGATGTGCAGGCTTAGAGGGGGTGGATGTCGTGCTATGGCACGTATATAGTGGGAACATGCATTAAACGATTTATCTTGTGACTTTTTGACGCAAAAGTATACTTCATATAATACTCATATGCATAAATAAAAGCTCCATACGTTAGTATTTACCTTTGAAGTAATATAAATGTACATTACTCTTAGAAAGTACTGCAAGCAAGTATCAATGATTGGACCTCTTTTTGTCTGGGGGAAAAGCATTTGTATATTTCTTCTAATATCTTAGCTATACCCTACCATATATAAATTATTTTCTTCTTTTCACATTTATCTAATAATATAACCCTTCAATAATGCATACCTTCTTGGATACATACAAGAGGGAAGGGCCTACTAGAAGACTTTATGAAAAGGAAGATCCAAAGCTTCTAGGACCATCCCAATTTGAAAATTCCAACCTAAGGGCGTGGAGTGTTGATCTATATATAGAGACACAAGGGATGCAACTGCAAGACACAAGGGATGCAACTGCAAAATAAGGAGAATGATGGAGATGTGGTAGGATGCTACCAATCTAGTGGGAGAGTGAAGCAAGTGCATTTCTCAAATGATGATGAAGAAGTTGAAGATATTCCTAGGAGTTACTATTCACGAAGTCATTGGGCAAGGGCTACTACAAAAACTTTGGTCAAGGTAGGTGATCTTGAAGAGCCATTTGTTGCCTTGATTGACCATGGTTCAAAAATAAACATAATGTCAAAGAGTCTCTACAACAAGTGCAAATGACCGATGGACACAGATCATGGCTGGATGGTAAAAGTGGAAAACAATTCATCCGGTGAATTGTATGCAGCATGTCCAGGTGTGAAGGTAACAATAGGTGATGTAAAGATTGACCAAAACTTATTTGTACAGGATATTTCTTCATATCATCTCATCCTTGGATAACCCTACATCGTGGGAGTTTGAATGGAAACAAAGGTAATGGATGATGGTTTAGCATATGCTAGGATACGTAGCAAAGATGGTAAACGAGCTGTCCAATTTCTCACAGTTTGTGTAAACCATGAAAGAAATCGTGACAACCTTAGAGAACATCCTCTACCAAAGGTGAGCAAAGAGTTTCATGATCATAGAGAAATGATGGGTTTTGGCCAAGTACCATTGTAAAGCCGGATTGCAGTGATACAGAAAGAAAAAGGGTCTCGCGTGATCCAAAAATAGGTGAAGCTTTTTCAACGAGCTCCTTGGTAACAAAGAATGGATCAGTATGTTTTACAAAACTTGAAGATTTGAAGAGATGTGAGAGGCAATATGTGCATAATGTACAAATAGGAATGGAAAAGAGTGGGTTGCTAGAGCCTACTGAAAATGTTTTGGGTTTGTGTGAACAAGTTTCTTTTGTAGATACTATGGGTGAGCTTGATGCTATAATGGGGTCTAGTTTGCATCTTGAAAATGAAGTTGTGGAAGTTTTCTCTATGGAAATGTATGAAGTAATAGAAGCCTTTAAAGAAAACCAAAAAGTTGGCCCAGAAGTCCATGTTGAAACTAAATACAAGAGTGTAGCAAAGAAGGTGAAACCAGTAGCTTCACCCTTACGACCCAACAATAGGGAAAAGATTGAGCAGGCTTCTTTACAACCAAGTTTGAGAAATCCTAAAAAGATTTGGCATACCTTCACAAAGGAGTCTTTCCAAGAGTTGCAGATTGGTCGCGAGGAGTTTCTAACACAGGAGGAGACAAAGTGCTTCAAAGAAATTCTTTCAAAGCATGGTAAGGCTTTTTCATTTGAGCCACATGAGATAGGATGTGTTGATTCTTCTATTGTAGCTCGTATGGTAATTTTTACAATACCTCCTGTGCCTTGGAATCTGCGGCCTATTCCGGTTCCAAAGGCTCATTTGCCAAAGTTAGTAGAGCTACTGAATGAGAAAATCAAAATGGGAATCTTGGAGCCTTCTTGTGCTCCATACTCAAAGAGGTGGTTCGCAGTTCCGAAGAAGAATGGTTCTCTACGCTTCATCCAAGATATGCAACCAGTGAAAAAGGTGACAATTAGAAGTGTAGGTACAAGTCCAATTGTGGATGAGTTTGCAGAGGCATTTGCAGGGAGGGCAATCTACTCAATGGGGGATCTCTACTTAGGGTATGATCAATATCAGCTTGCAATCGAAAGCAGAGACTTGACAACCATGAGGACACCTTTGGGTTTGGTAAGGATGTGTACCTTGCCACAGGGAGCAACCAACTTTGTTGCACATATGATGAATGGGATGAATAAGGACTTATGTGACTTTATTCCTCAAATCACAATGCATTTCATTGATGATTTGCCTATCAAAGGATGTGAAGAAAGTGACAAAGATGAAGCTTTGGATCTCAAGGGATGCCGCAGGTTTGTGGTAAATCACATAAATGATTGTGATAAAATTTTGTCTAGGTTGGAAGAAGTGAATCTTACATTGCCAGGGAAAAAGTCTTTGTTTTGTGTCAATGAAGTGCTTATTGTGGGGCACATGTGCGGGCCATATGGTAGGAAACCTTGTCCATCAAAGGTAGATGCCATCCAAAGAATGAAAGAAACATGCACTAGCATCACTGAGGTTAGAAGGTTTCTGGGAGCATGTGTCTTCTATGTTATTTGGATTCCACATTATGCACATGTAGCTGATCCTCTTTATCAACTGCTTAGAAAGAATCAGAAGTTGAAATGGACAGAATCACATGTAAAATCCATGAAAAAGATAAAGGAGTTGCTCCAGTCAGCAACAACTTTGAGAAAGGTAGACTATGAGTGTCAAAGGTCACTAATTGTGACAGTAGACACCAGTCCTACAGGGATTGGATGGGCAATAGGGCAAGATGACAAAGAAGGACACAGGTATGTGGTAAGATTTGGAGCAAAAGTGCTAAGTGCTCGCCAAAGAAACTATCCATAGAAAAAGAGAGAGTGATGGGGTATGGTTACAGCCTTGAAAAGTGGGAAAGAGTACCTAATTGGTGCATGTGTGGTTGTAGAAATAGATTGTCTACCATTTCTTGGGATGATTACAAGCTGCTCAACGCCACACATTGCTATGTTGCAGTGGATTGCCTACATTAAGTCCTTAAATCCTGAGTTCAAGCACATTGCAGGTAAAGACAATACAGTGACAGATATGCTATCAAGGGCAAGGTATGAAGATGAGTCACAGATGATTGATGAGGGAGATGCTATGGGCACAAAGTTCTAGTCCATATCTTATGTCAAAGGTAACTATGTCTGTATGACTAATACACTTGAATTGTTCTTGAAAGATCTTTATGAAGGTGATTGGCTTCTTATTGAAAGCTATTTGAGTACTCTAGCAAAACAGGATGATTGGTCTGAACAAGAATTCAAGAGGATACGCAGGAAAGCATATGGGTACTTTTTGAGGGATGGTTACTTGTGGAAGCATCCTAAACAAAAGGGTGATACACCACAACGGGTTATATGTAAAAAAGAGACTCAAGTAAAGCTCATGCAAGAGTTTCATGAGAGTCTATGGGCTGGACACAGGGGTGTGTGGGCAACCTTCTCCATGTTGAAAGAAAAATATTGGTGGAAGGGTATGTATAAAGATGTATCTATATTTGTAGAGTCATGTGTAACTTGTCAAATGTATTCAAATGTCCAACATCGTGATGGATTGCACCCTACATATCCACTAGCCGTGCACTATAAATGGGTTGTGGATCTAGTCACAATGCCTTTAGGACTTTGGCAGATGAGATACTTGGTTCTTTCACGAGAAGACCTAACTAATTAGGTTGAAGGAAGAGCATTAAGAGCTAAAACCACAGAAGTTGTGTGCAAATTCCTTCTTGATGAGGTGATTTGCTGTTATGGTTGTGTGGGAAAAATCACTGCAGATAGAGGTGAACTGGATGCCGAAGAAGAAAGGGAGTTATTTTCTAGATTAGGAATCAAGCTTTCTCTTACTACAGCTTACAACCGTGAAGGCAATGGAAAGAGTGAAAGAGGGCATCCTCCTATCATCAAAGCTTTGGCCAAGGCTTGTGAAGGAAGAGTTGGTGAGTGGCCAAAACTGTTACCATATGCTTTATGGGATGATCGTACAACACATAGCTCAGTAACTAGCTACATGCCTGCGGAGCTAATGTATGGTCAAAAGCCAGTGATGCTGATTGAAGATACAATTCCCACATGGAATGTACTACCTTGGCAAGAGGGTCGTAGCAGGGAAGATCTCCTTGCATTGCGTATAAGGCAGCTAGAGAGAAGTCCTGGAGACATTGAAGCTGCAAAAGAACGACTCAAAAATGTAAGGTTAAAAACAAGGACTACTTTGATAAGCGACATCGACTCAGGAGCAAAGCAATTGACAAAGGTGATTGGGTTTTGGTGTACGATAGTAGCCTTGATAACCAGCACACTGTCATGCGTAAGTTTTCAAAAAGATGGTTTGGACCGTATATTGTAAAGCATGTGCATGAAAATGCTACTTATAGCTTGTCTGAACTAGATGGTGCAGAAGTAAAGATTCCCATTGCAGGAAAAAGGATCAAAACGTTTAAGAGAAAAGGAGACAATGTCCAGAAGATGTTGATGAGGAAGAAGAGCAAACTATAGGTAAAGATCAAAGTGAAGATGAAGCTTTAGAATCATCCAGTGAATAAGAAATCAAGGAAGATGTACAAGAGGGCTGATCTTACAAAGAAATAATGTGGCACATACCGGAGGATGTGCAGGTTTAGAGGGGGTGGATGTCGTGCTGTGACACGTACATAGTGGAAACACATGCTACAAGATCTATCTTGTAATTTTTTAGATACATAATTATCTTTCCTATAATATACATATGCATATTTAAGTATAATAATAAGCCTTCTATCTCATCCTATTATTTTTCTCAAGTGTAACCTATTCTTACTTTACCATCAGAAAATACTATGGGAAAAGCATCAATAGCTGCACCTCTTTAACTTGGGGCAAAAAGCATTGATTCTTTATTTCTACTATCTCATTATCATCTCACACCCTAGCTAGATCCTATATCTAGGTTAAACTCCAATATATATATATTCTATGTATTTTTTATATTTTCTTATATTTCTTTTTAAATAGCTACTAGGAGGGAATCAAATCCTAGTGGGACACTAGGTGGGATGATTTCAAAGATACACTTATTTTAATGCATTATTGCAAACATGATTACAAAACTTTGTCATAGAGCAATGTCATGCTTTCATATGGCATGAGGTGTCCTTTGGAATCAAATGAAAGTCTAGGCTAAGGGGACCACAGGAAGACTTTTGCTACTAGGAATGGATCCTATTTTAATGAATTTTTTACACAAGGTTCCAATTCGAATTGGAAAATGATTTTAAAGTGAAAATCGTAGCTAATGAGCTGAAGTTTCTGCCCATATTTTTACTTTTTTATTTGGAGCCACGGTTGAGGAGATATGATCAAAATACTGGACCCCAGTCTGTCCACATCATGCAAGGACAGCTCATTTCCAACTTTTCCAATTCCTGTTCACACTGGCTTCTCTCTTCTTGTGTAAACCCTTGGGGGTTCCCTTCACCTATAAAAGGAGACATTTTCTTCCTTGAAAAGAACTCAAGCATTCAAGCCATTGATGAGAGGAATTCTTGAGGGAGTGAGTAGTAATGCCTAATTGTACTTAGCCATTAACATAAGCCCAAGCCTACACTTTCTCCTAGAGGAAGACTAGCCATTCATGTACGCTATCCTTGGAAGATCAACTCTAATCAAAGAAGGTCTTGGACTTGGCGTATCAATCAATGTTAAATTCTCCCCTCTTCTTCTCTCTCCATCAATAATGGTGTTGAAGGGTTTATCAAGTAAGATGTGTTCTACATTGATGTTTTCTTGTTTTCTTGTTGTTTTCTTTTTCATCTCTAATCCAACATATATATATATCTAATCTCATATCCTTAACCAAATCTATCTCTTTCACTCTTCGTAATTCATCCTTTCTACAAATTCTAGGTTCTCTTTGCTACAGGTACATCTCTCCCCACAGTATCCTTATTGCCGACGGGCAAGAATAGGGCTTGGGAGGGAAACTTCTCATCTCTTCACTTTTCTCATATCTACATTTCCCACATACTATCCTAGATGAATAATCCACATGATGATAATTTCTATCGCTTTCACTCTGTATGATCTATTAGAATTAACGTGTGGATTAGCCGTAAAATACACTTTCAACAACATATAGTGTTTCTCTTTGGCCCAGAAAGGCTCAATGAAATACTTCTATCACCGGATTCCATCATACTACCTCTCATAGACTATAATTTTTCTTTTGATGTAAGCGTAGTTATCTTGCTATGAACCAAGAGGATTTGTACACACAATTAATCCCAATCACTAGAGAAAATATATATATTATGGTAAGCACAAAACTACAATTCCAAAGAACAATTCGTAGCCTATTTGGTCAGCCAAGATTGAATGCCATTAACTCATGTATTAACCCTTTCATACTACCCATGATACGATATGACCATAGCCTTGATGTTTTTATCTTTGTGTTGTTTTGACATTCTCTTATGTGTTTATTCTTTGTGTGTGTGAGTGCAAGAGAGAAAGAGTGGATCTTCTTTGATTGCACTTATTTCCAAACCCTAGTCTTCATGGCATCTATGGTTTAACTCCTTTATATAGTTTTTGTTGAGTTCTCTCACAAAATCTCACAGCCATAAGCCCGGTGCTTTCCTGGCAAGACCGCAAATTTCTCGACAACGCTCTTAGAGGTGCCGCCGAGCGTAGCCTTGACTTCTTTCGGTAAGAATATATGCTTCCTGCTATGCGTTATTGGACTATGTTACATAAAGTGAAAAATGCGCATATTTTTTGCTTTTTTTAGCTGGCTTGTGTAGACATTTACTGCGGAGCACACCTACATTGTTGATATGTTTTCTCGATGTGGTGGCTTGGGCAATGCTTGGGTTGAGTTGTCTAGACACTGTCTCTACATAGATAGTGATCTAGAGGTCTTCCATCAACATCTTTCACGCTTCAAGGCTCCATGTGTACGTGCTATTTCAGCAGTCGATGTAGATAGCGATGAGGAGACTGATTGGCAACAATATGAGCCCGGATCACATTGCCCTTGATTGACATCAACATTGGTATTATCTATCGGTTTTTCTAGTTTGCGATTTTTATGGAACGACGTGTGACCATGGTGTTTGGGTGCCACTTTTTTGGTATTACTGAAGACATGTTGTTGGTGTTGATTGTCCTTATCAATTGAGCCATGATTTCATATTTATTATGCTAGATAGAAGTTAGTTGACAGCTTTGGATTTACCAAAGTAATATACCAACACATGCTTTTTTGTGTATGTAATTTCTTCTTCCCGTGAGCATTCGCTACTGCACGGAAGAAAGTATGACATAATCATGGTTTCATGTATACAGAAAAGTTAGTCAAGCTTCACGGAAGCAAGTATGGAATGGGAAATTTTTTTGTTTGAATTTTCGTGCCGTTATACTGCCGAAATTTTGATTGCTTGTGAATATAATCATGCTTTTTGTTCATGTTTAGAAACAGAATCATGGTTTCATGTATACACAAAAGCTAGGCAAGCTTCACGGAAGCAAGTATAGAATGGGAAAGCTTAACGAAAGTTAGGCAAGCTTTCACGGAAGCAAGTATGGAATGGGTTTTTTTTAAATTTTTCATGTTGTTATACTATCAAAATTTTGATTGCTTGTCAGTATTTCTTTACACTGTCGGTCTAAGAATATATATAGTTTTATATATAATATTTATATTATATATATATATATATTATCTTTTTAGTTATTTATTTTTATGTGTGTGTTTATGTACGTAAGCAGTTCTTCAACTCGGTAAAGTGTTTTTAAGTACTAGTTTATACAATATATATAGTTATTATATGTGTGTGTTTATGTACGTATGCAGTTCTTCAACTCAGTAAAGTGTTCTTAATTACTATTTTATATGCAAAAGTCTATGCGTGTATCATTATTTTGAGGTCTCTACCCAAACAAGTACAACCATCAATATTTTTTACATTCCTAGTTTCAAATTGGCTTATTAGGCATTCATCCTTGTTTGCAACAACACCTACATGGCCAAGAAACAACATTCTACTAAAAGTAGGGTAAATACTAAAGACATGCTCATCTTTTTCTTGCATTATATAAAAATCTCACATAGATTTTCTTTACGTTTGGCTTTCAAACAGCTTGTAGGTACATTTGGCGGTTCAGTTTAGGTACAAGATATCAACAATACCCTAAATTATGACAAATCTTGAAGATGTGTTAGTAGACCAGGCCGATTAAAAGTATCACATCTACTTCAATAATAATAATTCAGACATAGACATATGAATTATTCTCGCCAAGGGACTGAAGAGTGGAACACCATCATATAGTTAAAATAAGCATCATATAATTAAAATGAGTTGTTTACATGATTTGGTAGGGAATCAAACCTGCACACACACACACACACACACACAGTACAACTTGCATCACACTAGTACAATTTATCAATCTTCTACCACATTAGAGCCAGAGATGTCGACCAGGCTGATTGTGCGTTTGTAGACAAGCAAATGGTCAATCTCCTCCTGTAAAGCGGCCCTTCGAGAGCTGTCTATGTACACCCATGTCTCCCAGAGCTTCTCGCATTGTCTCAAATCCATCATTGAGTTCCTGGTCTCCAGTGTTGCGAGCGTGATTAAGGTGGTTGAACATCCGGATCACCTTGTTTGTGTCATGCTCTCTCTGTGTAAACGTCTTCTTTTCTTCAAGGGGTGCGTTGGGGGGGAGTTTGTGAAGCTCTTCATGGATTTTTGCAACTACCTCATTACCAGTAGTTGCATATCCTATAGGCATTGTATAAGTACAGGGAAAATGAAAAAATCTCTCTTGATTAGCACCTCCGATTCACTTGTGCAGCATATGCTGCTTGCCTTGTAACATTTATATAGGCTAAAGCAGCATGCTCTCAAAAAGCATTGATAGTGATGGAAGAGTGGCATGTGTTAGTGACATGAGGGGTCCCACACAGCATATGCTAACTGCTAAATTGGAGCGTGCAATAATATATGCATGATTTGTCAATATGAATATTATGCCCCTATGAATATTATAATCGTCTACTAGTCCACCACTAACTTTTAAAGTGGGGCATGCAATAAAATATGCATGATTTGTCACTACGATTACTATTCCCCTATAAAATTTATAAGCATCTAATAGTGCAATGAGTAGACACCACTAACTGCCTCTCTAAGGGCTCGGGAAACACTATGATTATTATTCCCCTATGAATACTATAAGCATATAATAGTGCAATGAGTAACCACCACTAACTGCCTCTCTAAGGGCTCGGAAAACATTATTTGTGGACCCATCTTTGGAACCTTTTCACATGCATATGAACAAGCAAACTCTCTCTCTCTCTCTCTCTCTCTCTCACACACACACACACACACACACACACACACACACACACACACACACACACACACACACACACACACACATGTGAGTGAGTAGAAAACGTGCACACAACCTCCTTCTTTACAACAGAACTCCACTTTTACTTAGCTCCACTTTCATCTCAATTAAAATGTGGGATATTTATAAAATATATACATTAAACCAACACATAAACAATTCTATACCAAGTTACTAAATGAAATAATTTGAACCGGCTTGAGAACCTTCTTGCCCAAACTTGAGCCGGAGTTTTTTCATTTTGAACCTATCTTTCCTCTCTCCCCCTCATCTCCCACTCTCAGGTTCTCTCTCTCTCTCTCTCTCTCTCTCTCTCTCTCTCTCTCTCTCTCTCTCTCTCTCTCTCTCTCTCTCTCTCTCTCTCTCTCGTTGTCGGTACTCTCACACCCCGATCTTATCTCTATTTCACAAGTATGTTTTTCTGTCTCTATCTAATCCTTCTTCTCTCTCCTTCCCTTGGTACTTATTTAACATACCACAATGCCACCTTAGAGAGCATACATATGAGTGAAATCCATGCTTCTATAAACTCGAAAAAGCATCACCTTTAGCAAAAAAACACGAATTGATTAACTCGCAAATAAAATTAACCCCATTTGTGCCAATATTTGCAAGTTATTGTGCTTGGGTGCAAGATTCTAATTTTAATGTCCTTTTAACAAAATGTGAAGTACCTCTTCACTCGAGGTGAAGTCACCCTTCACGGTTTTGTTTTACCTTGGCGTATTTGGCCTGGAGATGCCTTTTGAAGCGCGATAATATCTGCCTTTGAATGTCTTTTGGAAGGCTTTGAAAGCCTTGTTGCAGCTTTGGTGGAAGTGCTTGTGAATACCCTTTTGAGGGGCTCGAGCTTGTCCTTGGGGTTTTGAATGGTATGCTTGCGGGAATAGGCTCTTTAAAAAAAAAAGGCTCTTGGAGGCTTTGAAGGCACTTGCCTTGAGGGCAGGAGCAGCGCGGGAAGGGGGGTTTAACACTAGGTTGGTAACCTAACAGGACATAAAAGTGTCCTTTTAGGGTTTTGAAAAAAACCTCCAAAACCATAGTAGATGCACTCATTTTGTAAATTCCTTTCATGAGGTTATAGTTCAAGGCCTACTACACATGGAAATAATAAGAAACTTGTAAAATTTCTCATCTTTTGGTCACACCAAGCCTCCAAATTTGATGAACCAGTACATTTTCATCAAAACAGTCATTTCTTACGTTTTGTTGCATAGAAATAATATTAGGGATTTTTGTAGGACTTGAGATAAATTCCCTAGTTAACTTCAATGGGTTGGTGATCTAAACATATGATTGCTTCTCACTCACTATTTTTTGTTTTGCCAAAAGAAATAGGTACAAAAAAGTCGAATTTTTACCATTCTGCGAACCTATCATCAAAGTTCTATAGCTATGCTCAATACAAATAATATATGCATGTTTTCTTAGTTCCCTATTGGACTTTAGGTTCATAAGGAGCCATGGAACATGTCAAAATCATGATACATTTTTTACCAAGGGGAATCTTGGGGACAAAGATGAAGTGCTAAATATAGCAAACATGAAAAAACTGAGTTCAACATTATGAGTTGTAGAATCCCATAGAAACTATTCAATATCTACCCAAATTTGATCCTTATGACTAGATATGGTTACTACCTACAAAATTCATATAGTTGTCATAGCAATTTTGAGAAAGCTATACTTGATATACTATAATGTTTTGTTTTCTTGTATAATTGAAAAAATCAACCATCATTGTGTACTATGAAAAATAGGGTATTAGGTGCCCCAAAACTCAAGGAATATTAGCTTTATGTTACAATTTGCCACATAGAAAATCAAAACTGCATTTGGATATCATGAAAGCCACCAAAAAAATCATAATAGAGCTAAAATTGGCTAAAAAATAGGATTTGATAATTTTTGTAATTTGGTCATAACTTACAACATTAACATATATGTCTCCCTACAAGCATCAGTACATGTTGAGGAGTACTAAAGATAGTTCTCTAGCATTATAGAACTCACAAAACATGAGTACTAGAGTGGTATAGTTACAAAAAGTTGAAAAAAGCCAAAAACAGGACCTGTTTTTTCACATAGTTTAGGTTGCGAAATGTTGTTCAAGGACAAGGTTAAAGATGAAATTAATATTTCAAAAAGATGTCGAGTGTTTTTTAGCTTATGAGCCAACTTTCTAGAAAGATAGCACCTCAAAATCCATTTTAAAACTCTTGACATAATTCAAGCAAAATGGTCACTTAACAGGACATAAAAGTGTCCCATTACCAACCTAGTGTTAAAAGAGGCTTTTGGAGTGCTCGACAGCAGGCTGTGGGACTGCCCCCTTGAGGGAGAAGGTCTGTCGGGGCTTTTGTGGCCGGGAGCAGTGCGGGACCCGTTGCTTAGAACCAGTGGGCAAGCAAGCAGTGTCGTGGGAAGGGAGGCCCAACAGGGTCGGGTAATTCGGGCAGGGCAGGGGGCGCGGGCAAGCGGGCAAGAGCACAGGCAAGCCGGGCAGCAGGGAAACTCCCCGGGTTGAGAAAAGGCACGCCTTGGTGGGACTCCTCCCCAGCGGACCCGCCAGCTATACAAAAGCCTTTTGTATTGAGAATTCGGGTCCGCCCACCTCACCCACTTGGGTTTGAACTTCGAACCCCACAAGCTAAGAATGGCTTTACTAATTTGAGCTAGCCACCAAGCCCACAAGCTTGGTTGTGGAATGGCACCGAAAAAGTAAATGTTAAGCAATACTCGGCAGGCACTTTCCCACACAAACTCACACACACACCTATTTTTAGGAAATTTTAAGGATAATGTTAATGGAGTTCTCGGGCTCGGTTTGCAGAGATTGAAACCTCTATGCAAAGCTTGCAAGGAAGGCTTCAAGATGGGATGATTGAAGCTTGATAAGTGCAAGATCGGGAAGATTAATTGAAGGTGCAAATCACTAGAAAATTGACACAAAAGTGGCTTAGGAACGCAAAAAATTGGATGCTAATCTTCTCCCAAATCAAACCTATCTAGCCATGGAGGGTAGCGGCCTCTTGGGTGTGCCAAGGACATGCCCACACATAATTAGATTAAGGCCTAATTAGTGAGATGCAACTAATCATGAAGAATGTTAATGGGCCGTGATAATGAAGTGCAAATTGATCTAATGGAGATGTAAATGATTAACACACACTAATGCATAATGAAAATCCTAGCTAGCACACCATAGCTCTGATACCAAATGTTAGGATTTGGATCGTGCTAGCTATGATCCAAATGTGAGGATTTGGATCCAAATGTTAGGACATGCCCACACATAATTAGATTAAGGCCTAATTAGTGAGATGCAACTAATGATGAAGAATGTTAATCGGCCGTGATAATGAAGTTGTAAGGTCTCTACTTTCAAATTTCACACAAGTTCTATTTTGTATTTGAATTTTTTTAACCATCACTCATTATTTAAGATATTCAAGTTCAAATTATGAATCGTAGGTTGAGAAAACCTAGAATTTAAAATTTACGCTACATATGAATCACTAATTAACTTATTGTAAGACTTAGTTACTGATTGTAGAATTTTCTTTTACTACTGTAAAGTTAATATAAGACTGTAAAGTTTAACTTAAAAATGTAAAGTAAATTATCATTAAGGAAATAAATAAAATAATTATAAAGACAAAAGAATACATAGGGATGACAATTGAAGGCACATGGACTCACCTGGACTCACATAGGAGGGGACAAAGTGGGACACACTGTCACATGAAAAGGAGAGGCTACTCTTGACTAATCTTAATGAGGGGGGGCCTGTGTGGCCTTATCTTTTGATGATAATGACAAAGTGGTCAAGCTGATGGGTACCACAAGGGTACCAAAAACGCGGGTATGATTTTTGGGGGAAAAAAATAAAAATAAAATAAAATAATAATTATTGTTTTTTTGGAAAAAAAAAGCTGGACGTTTTCTTTTCTGCTATAAATAGAGCATCCATGCTCACACTTTAGACATAGAGATTGCCTCTATAGCGCTCACGAAGTGCTGCCACTTCTCTTAGAGAGAAGGCGTCCACAAACCACTAAGAGAGAAAAAACTCTAGTGGACTAATAAGGTGCGTATTAATTGAGCATTCAATTAGTTTTAAGAAGTATATACTCTAATCTCTCTAATAGATTAGTAAGATTCAATTAGTTATGTGTGTGTGTGCTATCTATTACTCTAATCTCTAATGGAGTAGTAAGATTTAATTAGCTATGTGTGTGTGTGCTATCTCTTACTCTAATCTCTCTAATAGATTAGTAAGATTCAATTAGTTATGTGTGTGTGTGTGCTATCTATTACTCTAATCTCTAATAGATTAGTAAGATTCAATTAGTTATGTGTGTGTGTGTGCTATCTATTACTCTAATCTATAATGGATTAGTAAGATTCAATTAGCTATGTGTGTGTGTGTGTGCTATCTCTTACTCTAATCTCTCTAATAGATTAGTAAGATTCAATTAGCTATGTGTGTGTGTGTGCTATCTTTTACTCTAATCTTTCTAATGGATAGTAAGATTCAATTAACTTTAGAAAAGATGTGTGTGTATGTTTTCTCTTACTCTAATCTCTCTAAGTATACCTACTCTCTCTAGTTAGTACATATTCACTATTAACTTATACATTGTTAATTGAAAGTTAATACATAAGAGAACTCATCATATTCTTATTATACATGATGAAATTCTCATTCACCAATTTTATTGTCAATTAGATTAAGTAGAATTTTGAATAATACTAAAAAATTGATTTAGTTAAAGTATAGAAATTGGATTAGAAATGTGAAGCATAAAAGTAATGCATTCCTAAACTTTCACTCGTAGTTTACACATTTAATTTTTAATTAATTACGATTAGAAAATATTTGATGTATAGAAATTAGATGTAAAACAACAACACTAAGTGTGAATCCGAGTTGGTGAGGGCTCAAATTGTAGACTCTCTTTGGAAACAAGCAGATTACTAGGGAAATTGACCAATTTAAAGTTCTAAGTGTATAATATAAGTGTAGTACAAAAAAATGGCTCCAAAGCGTGCTCGAACACAAGGCGCTAATGATCATGAAGCCGGTACAAGTAACGGTGGAAGTCCTGCGGAACATGCTATGTCTCCACCAATCGGACCAATCGGAGCTATGGTACAAGTTAGTATTGCAGTTTCAAGTTATGCATCATTGCATATGCGAGACCATAGGAAGATATTATTTACTTTATGAAAAGAAAACACGGACGGAAACCACGGGGCTTTACCCCAAGAAACTCGTCATATGTTTGACAAGTAGGAAAGATTGTTTGGTTAAACTGGTTGCTATAGGAAAGAATATTTGTCCGAAACCTTGGGTATGGTTTCTCTCAAGTCTCTCTACTTATTAGCGCTGGTATTATGTGGCAGTTGCCGAGGCGTGAGATGACGCCCAAGATGGCACCGCTGATGCTGTGGTGGGAGTACACCCAGATTAACCCAGCTCGATACTGCGGTTTTGTTTTTCCGTGGCGTGAGGATGACGCCCAGATTGGCACCGTTGTTGCTGTGACAGGAGTACGTCCAGATTAGCACAATGAATACTTGTCGAGCGGTATGGGATGCTCATGAGGATAAGGGTTTTTATAAATAATGTATATACCGATCGGACATAATAGCGTCAGTAGAGATTCTTGAGTGAACCTAATCCAAGGGTTGTTGGTTTAAAATTGGACGACTTCTTGTTTGACAATTGTTTGTAATACTGTTTTAACGAACCAGTATCATAAATAAAGTAAAGGAACATGTATGTTTAAACAGTGTGGTAGTAATTAGATAACAAAAGAAGGATGAGTGTGGTGTGGAAAGTGGGAGAATGATACCCCGACGGTATCATGTTATGGACGGGTGGACCCGATGAGTAGGGTAACTTTCCAACGCTAGAATTTTTTTTTGGTCATAATTCTTAAAAGAGACAAACCTTGGCGGCTGTGCTTCTGAAACATGGAGAAAAAAGCGCACAGGTTGGTCACTCTAAGATTTATACTTTTAGGTATAATTGATTATAAATAGTTTTTAGATAGGGTTATGGTGGTCACGCTCCGCCATAGCGAGATAGGACCAATCCTTCACTAATGGTTCATGCCCGTGGCTACGTAGTAGCTAAGGCAATGTCCATTGGTTTTTCCTTATCAGGATTGGAGACCTATCAAAGGTACTCCGCTCCTCTTGACAAGGGGTAGGGACCTCACAGAAGTGAAAATCAATCTAATGGAGATGCTAATGATTAACACACACTAATGCATAATTAAAATCCTAGCTAGCACACCATAGCACGATCCAAATGTTAGGATTTGGATTGTGCTAGCTATGGTGGATGAAAGAGAAACATGGTGCAAGTGTGTGAGTGTGTGTAAGCAAGATTTTCACTCAAGTGAATTAGGTTCCAAGATAGATTATCTTGGACTCATAAACACAATCTTGAGTATTGACTTAGCTTAGCACAAGCTCACCATAGACAAGCATGTAGTGCAAAATGAGTTGTGGTTTATTGATTCAAGAAATGAGCTTTAAGTAGCTCTACAGCCTTGCTCCACAGTATGTGGGATAAATACACTCTCCTCTCCTTGACTCACACTTTAGGACAAAGCTCACACTTTACAGCTTATGTATGCAGTCCTTTCACTATTGTTGGCACATGATGCACTTGATCTGCTCCTGGATCGCGCTATAACTTATTCGGCTCTCTGCTCATATATAGAAACAAACCCCTAGGGATTTGTGTTATTTTATCTCTGGCATGCCTCCATCTGCTCGTATACATTTGCAATTCACACACACACACACACACACACACACACACACACATACATGCACACATGCACACACACACACACACACACACACACACGCACTGCTGTACTCCCATACAACACCTTCCTTCATACCATCCACACATAGGCATGGTTGCGAGATAAGGACATGAAAACATACAAAGTATCCCAAATTTTCATGGGACTGCTTTGTAAAATAGGGCCACCATGGTTACCAACTTCAGTTAACAAGATCGTGTTCTTTTGATGCGCACACCCACATGAGCTTCCTCATGCATGCAAGCAAGTGAAATGATATCAACCAATATGAACCTTGGTGACACTAATCGACAATGTAGAGGTAGGTGCTTATGCACCTACTCAATATATCTATTTTTTTAAAGATTAGAGTACTTTTGAATGTTTCTCGGTTCCTAGGATCTGGCTTTTGGAACACTTGAACTATGGTTTTAATTTGCTGATGTGGTAATCCCTCAATGCTGGGTTGTTAATACATTACATTATTGACTTGTTGTGACCTCCATACAATATGTAACCCAAGTTACAATATGTTCATCATGGTTGATAGTGTAAATGAATATGATATCTCGACTTTGAGATAATTGACTCAGGGATTTCAAGTTGATGCTCTTGCACATACTTAGTACTTAAGCTTTTCATGATGGTCGAGCTACTGCTTCTTTACCACATGCATAGATGATTTCCATCTACAACTATGTACTTATCAATAGGTACGCATCAGATGATACACATACTCATCAGATTGCCATCAGATGATACACCTACTCATCTGATGTCACACATCAGATTGCCATCCATAGTTTTCCTTCTTACGTAGTGGGTTAACACACATTAGTCACAATTGCATGTGTACCATCGTTTTCCAGTTGGATATACTTGCATATGTATGAGATTATCTAGTTGTCTTACCTTTTCAGCTCTTATGGAGTCTGGCGGTGATTGCACCCAATACTACAAATCATATCCACATTGATAATATTGTAATAATTAGATATGGAAATGTGCATAGCTTATACATCATGAGGATACATATATAATAGTGATCACACACTCGAGTACAGGCATTGAACGATTACCAATAATTTGGAAATTTAGGATCTGTCATATAAAAATCAATTTGTTGGTCCTTTTATGATGACTAGCTGGCTAAATTGTCTGATAAGCTGGATGACTACTTAGGTTTAACTACATAGTATTATGGACATTTCTTTGACACATAATATCTCTTGATTTTTTGAGAATGTAACCCATGTTTTTAGAGTACCACAGATGGTAACCATAGTGATAAGAAAGGATGTGCTTTTTATGTGGATTTATAGCAGGACTTCAAATATCTTGAGCAACCTAGTTGTTAATTGTTTAGATTTTTCACACATGGTTTTGGGCTAAAAAAGCATGGGTTTTTGCAGCTGATGCTAGTCCTTTTCACACTTATGGTGTTAGGTGTATGACTATAGATGAGTATACTCATTTTAGTAAATTTGGTACTGGGAACTTCTCTTTAATTCTTATTTTTTGTTGAATAGAAGCATAACTTTTGAAATTAGTGTTAGTGTTTTACTTTGAAAACACTCAAATGCTTCCAAAACGGCCTTAATCCTCGCATGAGGGTCTTGGATGAGATGGCATTGGACAAAACTTTTGAAAGTTGATCCAAATTACAAAGGAGATTCTATTTGATTTTTCTTGGAAGTAGATGATGCAAATATATGACTCATATACTTGATCTGTGTTAAGTTGTTAGTTTTTGTTATAATTCTTGACATCAATAACAAGGGGAGGGAGTTGTTGACTCATGTCTTCCCAATTATTGCCAATACTGATAAACTTGCATTTTTTAGATGGTGGCAAGTGGTAAGAGATTCTTTCCTTGGGATTACAACGATAGCTGCAGCAATAACAAAAGATTATCCACTATTCAATTATTTTTATTAGTGATAGATGACCCTTATATATGATTCTTTGGTAATAACATGTAATACACTATATGTGAGTATCAAGTTTAAATGTCAACTGTAGTTTTAACTTTATCTACTTGCTATCTAATGCATACATAAGGTTTGGTTATATACACGTTGATTTGTCTCTAGTCCCATTGTATGGTTCAATAGTTTGTAAAATCAAACTATTGCTAGATAAACTTTCATAAACACACACACAAGGAGAAGTATATACCTAAATCAATTCACATCAAGATTAGTGTTAACAAAAAGACAAATTAAAAGATTTAGAAACCAACACAATCCAGAACATCTTTGCCAAAAGTCCAATTCCTACCCAATCTATATCAACTTTGCCAACTAAAATACATGGCAAAAAATGTGTCACAAAATTTTACAACCTTGGGCTTTACTCTAAGTTTGAATATGTGCATTCATGGCTAAGAGCATTGTAGACATGCCTAACATGGGTTGATGAATGGACATGTTTTCATTTTGTCTCAATCCAAGAACTCTCAAGAAAATGAAGTACAAGTGCTTGCAAGCCAAATACTAATTTTTATTGGACTCCCTATCGATGAAATCAAGGCGTGTGCAATAGGGCTCATCCTTGATGTGCACCTCATCAAGGCATGTCCATCCACTATGTGATGCTCTACCTTGAAGACTTCATGTCCTTTGTCTACAACAAATTTGTCTTCAATCACCTTAACCTTCAAACAAAGAGCGAGGCCAATTTTCTTAGCTGCCTCCTTTGCAATGGAAGTTTGAGATTTGACTCTTATGCCATTTCTTAGTATTGAACTATTGCTACTTGCTTTTTTGGAAGCAAAAGAAGAATCACCTCCACCCCTGAGAGGAGTTCGCATTGTTGTTGCACTCTCGCTATCCTTTCTAATTAACTCCACTTAAAATCCTCCTTTAAGTAGTACCTCAACTTCTTCATCAGTGAGATTCGTTCCTAGATCAACTGGCCAAGTTGTTGTTGGAGGAGCTGGCCTTGGTTCTATATTATGATCCACCACATAGAAATGAATAACATGTATGGGAGAGAACCAAAACCATTGTCATAGTAACCCATTTGGATGTTTTCTATACCTCTCAAAGGATGGTCCAGGAGTCCCTATACTACATGCCACAATATTTTGTCCACATCTTTTTCCACCGCTGGAGGTGCCACTACATGTCACACGACTACTGAGAGGGGTTTTTCTAACTGCCCACATAGCTTCAATGACCTTTACACTATCTTTGAAAGAAGCTTCATCAAGGTATTGGGCATTGTCATTGCTTTAAAAGATAGCAAAATGATTTCTGCACTCCTTATGTCGATAGAGTTTTGCAATGCTTGCTCTGCAAAGAGTTGTTCCTTTCAAGGACTAGTAAGGTCTATGTAGGGAACATCCACCAATGGAGTAGCCATGCCATTTGAATTTGACACTGTTTCATCTTTGACTAGCACCACGAACTTTGCAGAGAGAGATTTGTCTGCAACATAAAAATCCTCTCCCTAGTGATTGCTTGTTCTCTCCTTTGGCACTGTGTAAGGTCTCTACTTTCAAATTTCACACAAGTTCTTTTACGCATTTGAATTTTTTTAACCATCACTCATTATTTAAGATATTCGAGTTCAAATTATGAATCGTAGGTTGAGAAAACCTAGAATTTAAAATCTACGCTACAAAATTCTGACATGTTTAACTATATGAATCAATAACTAACTTATTCCAAGACTTATTTACTAATTGTAGAATTTTCTTTTACTACTGTAAAGTTAATATAAGACTGTAAAGTAAATTATCATTAAGAAAATAAATAAAATAGTTATAAAGACAAAAGAATACACAGGGATGACAAATGAAGGCACATGGACTCACCTGGACTCCAATAGGAGGGGACAAAGTGGGACACACTGTCACATGAAAAGGAGAGGCTAGTCTTGACTAATCTTAATGAGGGGGGACCTATGTGGCCTTATCTTTTGATGATAATGACAAAGTGGTCAAGTTGATGGGTGCCAAAAGGGTACCAAAAACGCGGGTATGATTTTTTGGAATTTTTTTTAAAAAAATTATTATTATTATTATTTTTTTGGGAAAAGAAGTTCAACGTTTTCTTTTCTGCTATAAAATAGAGCATCCATGCTGACACTTTAGTCATAGAGATTGCCTCTATAGTGCTCACGAAGTGCTGCCACTTCTCTTAGAGAGAAGGCGTCCACAAACCACTAAGAGAGCAAAAACTCTAGTGGACTAATAAGGTGCATATTAATTGAGCATTCAATTAGTTTTAAGAAGGATATGTGTGTATGTGTGCTATCTCTTACTCTAATTTCTCTAATAGATTAGTAAGATTCAATCAGCTATATGTGTGTGTGTGCTATCTCTTACTCTAATCTCTCTAATAGAGTAGTAAGATTCAATTAGCTATGTGTGTGTGTGTGTGTGCTATCTCTTACTCTAATCTCTCTAATAGATTAGTAAGATTCAATTAGCTATGTGTGTGAGTGTGCTATCTTTTACTCTAATCTTCTAATAGATTAGTAAGATTCAATTAGCTTTAAGAAGGATATGTGTGTGTGTGTGTGTGTGTGCTATCTTTTACTCTAATCTCTCTAAAAGATTGGTGAGATTCAACTAGCTTTAGAAAAGGATGTGTGTGTGTTCTCTTTTACTCTAATCTTTCTAATGGATAGTACGATTCAATTAACTTTAGAAAAGATATGTGTGTATGTTTTCTCTTACTCTAATCTCTCTAAGTATACCTACTCTCTTTAGTTAGTGCATCTTCACTATTAACTTATGTATAGTTAATACATAAGAGAACTTATCATATTCTTATTATACATGATGAAATTCTCATTCAACAATTTTATTGTCAATAAGACTAAGTAGAATTTTGAATAATACTAAAAATTGATTTAGTTGAAGTATAGAAATGGAAGTTAGAATTGGATTAGAAATGTCATGCATAAAAGTAATGCAGTCCTAAACTTTCACTCGTAGTTTACACACTTAATTTTTTATTAATTATGATTAGCAAATATTTTATGTATATAAATTAGATATAGAACAACAACACTAAGTGTGAATCCGAGTTGACGAGGGTTCAAATTACAGACTCTCTTTGGAAACAAGAGATTACTAGGGAAATTGACCAATTTAAAGTTCTAAGTGTATAACATAAGTGTAGTAAAAAAAAATGGCTCCAAAGCGTGCTCGAACCCAAGGCGCTAATGATCATGAAGCTGGTACAAGTAATGGTGGAACCCCTGCGGAACATGCTATTTCTCCACCAATGGGACCAATCGGAGCTATGGTACAGGTTAGTATTGCAGTTTCAAGTTATGCATCATTGCATATGCAAGACCATAGAAATATAATATTTACCTTATGAAAAGAAAACACAAACACAAACCACAGGGCTTAACCCCAAGAAACTCAGCATATGTTTGACAAGTAGGAAAGATTGTCTGGTTAAACTGGTTGCTATAGGAAAGAATGTTTGTCCAAAACCTTCGGTATGGTTTCTCTCAAGTCTCTCTACTTATTAGCGTTGACATTATGTGGCAGTTGCCGAGGCGTGAGATGACGCCCAGGATGGCAACGTTGATGCTGTGGTGAGAGTACACCCAGATTAGCCCAGTTGGATACTACAGTTTTGTTTTGCCGTGGTTGGAGGATGACGCCCAGATTGGCACCGTTCTTGCTGTGGCGGGAGTACGTCCAGATTAGCACAACGAGTACTTGTCGAGCGGTATGGGACGCTCATGAGGACAAGGGTTTTTATAAATAATGTATATACCGATCGGACATAATAGCGCCAATAGAGATTCTTGAGTGAACCTAATCCAAGGGTTGTTGGTTTAAAATTGGACGACTTCTTGTTTGACTATTGTTTGTAATACTGTTTGAAGGGCTGTTTTAATGAACCAGTATCATAAATAAAGTAAAGGAACATGTATGTTTAAATAGTGTGGGAGTAATTAGATAACAAAAGAAGGGTGAGTGTGGTGTGGAAAGTGGGAGAATGATAGCCCGATCGTATCATTCTATGGACGGGTGGACCCGATGAGTCGGGTAACTTTCCAACGCTAGAAATTGTTGTTTTTAAGTCATAAATCTGAAAAGAGACAAACCTTGGCGGCTCTGCTTCTGAAACATGGGGAAAAAAGCGCACAGGTTGGTCACTCTAAGATTTATACTTTTAGGTATAATTGATTATAGATAGTTTATAGATAGGGTCCGATTATGGTGGTCATGCTCCGCCATAGCGAGATATGACCAATCCTTCACTAACGGTTCATGCCCGTGGCTACGTAGTAGCTAAGGAAATGTCCGTTGGTTTTTATTTTTCAGGATTGGAGACCTATCAAAGGTACTCCGCTCCTCTCAAAAAGGGACAGGGACCTCACAGTGGTATTAGAGCCTCGGTTAAAGCTTGGGGAGATTTTTACATTGATGTTTGGATATTGAAGGATGCGAATGTTTGAAATAATAGAAGAACCTAGAAAAATTGATTTGAATTTTTATATGGTATTGAAGACTGAACTTTCCTGGTACAGAAAAATGTTTATTCAGCCTACTAGAAATTCCAGGTGTTCACCATCATGTTTGAAAATGCATGCCAATCACCAAATTATCAGTTTCGAAAAAGGGTGATGATGATTTTGGATAGGGTGTTTGCACCACCTATTCCAAGGGTGCATAGAGGATGGGGAATCAACTGGAGTCCCTCTGGATGAATCTATACCATCGATGCTGACAAGATATGGTGTATAGATACCAACCTCAAGAAACTTCGATGGGCAAAGGAGTTAAAAGTCATCGAAGTTTATCTTTTCCTTGGTACTAAGAATCCGGATGCTACCATTACCTTGGGAGGAGAAAAGATATCTTAGACTCAATGGGTCTATAACCAAGTTACAAAAGTTATCCATGGTGGTAGGATTCGACCCATATGTGTATCTCGTAGCTTTCAAGGGTCAAAGGAAACTTATTATTTTGATTCTTTAGCCTATCCTTTTGTAGTCACTAAACTCAAAATATAGAGACATTACAATCCTTGTACCTAAAGACTACCAACCTTGGTAGCAAATAATGTGTATATAAATAAAGTTTGGATTAATATTATCTTTTGTTTGTATTATTGTCTGATCAAGTCTTGCCTTAAAGTGGATTAAAGTTAGAGTATCCAATAAAGTTTCACTTAATCTATATTGCACAGAGTGCGGTGTACACATGTCTTCAAGAGAAAAAACTACTTCTCAAGCAAGCTAAACGTCCCTCTTTCAAAGGGGAAGGAGCCCTAGTTGAGCGCAATGCAGAAGTGTGGCTCGAAGAGATGGAGGTTTATTTTGCTGCTGCTGGTACTACTACCGATAACCAAGCAATGTTGGCTATGTTTCGTCTCACGGGGGATGCCAAGCTTTGTTGGAAACAACACTGCAAAGATAATCAAGTAGCTCATAACACTCAAACTTGGAAAGACATTAAGTATGCTATCAAAGGACGTTATCTTCCACTTGCACACGAATCTCTTAAGATGAATGAATTCTTCAACTTACGTCAGTTTCATCTTACAGTGGAAGAATACTACTCCAAATTTGTAACTCTTAGGCACTATGCTCCGCCAATGACCGCAGATCAACAAGTAGCCCGTTTCTGCCAAGGGTTAAATGTTCCTTTAAATACTGGTCTAGAAGCCATGAGGCCTGTAAATTTGCAAGATGCTCTTTTAAGAGCTAAACCCTTAGCTAAAGAGATGTCAAACTCTCAAAGGGTACGAAATGGAAATTTAAGGAATGCTGGAAGGAGAGGACGGACTATGATGTGAAACCAAAGGCAAGTTCACCCAGTTCACCAAACTCATCCAATAGTTGCATCTTTAGCAAATGGAGCTCAAAATGCAGATCTTAGATGCTATGAATGCAACGAGCTAGGACATTTCAGGAATGTATGTCCTAGGCGAGTCTCCGTAACAAATACACCTAATCAAGCTAGAGGACGAGGCTAGATAATAAATTGTGGAGGAAGAATTGGAGGACAAGGTCGAGGGCGCAGAATGGCTGCCAGAGTCAATGCTATCATAGGAGAACCAACATTGGGAGAAGAAAAAGAGGAAAGAGAAACTCTACATGCTGCAATTGATAACCCAAGAGCAAGACAACAATATGCTATCATTCAAACACCTGCAAATCACCAAGGTGAAAAATTTGAGCTTCTTATTCATTGTGGTAGTACTCATTCTTTCTTGTCACCTAAATGTTTAAGGAGGTTAGGACTTAATCAACACCCTGCAAGAAAGATGAGAGTTGAATTAGCCAATGGAAAGGAGGTGTTATCTCAGTACACTGTGGGAAAAATAGATTTCAAGTTGGGAGAATACTCTACTTCTGCTACTTTTCGAACCTTACCCATAGGAATCTATGACGGAATTCTTGGAATGGATTGGTTCGCCAGTCATAATGCCAATATCCATTGTGCCCAAGGAAGTGTTACTTTTGTGGACAACCAAGGTCAAGAAGTCACTATTCAAGGCCAGAATGGACGACCAAAAGCTTACTTGGTCAAAGCTAATCGTCTTTTGAAAGGGTTACGCAAGGGTCAACAAATTTTTGTAGTCAAGTTAAACAAAGTAGAAAAATCTTCTTCCAGCCCTGAACCAATGTGGCTAGAATAATTTTCGGATGTTTTCCTCGCTGAACTTTCTGAACTACCACCACCTAGGGAGGTAGACCATGAAATCAAAATTTTTCCAGGTAGTGAACCAGTCTCAAGAGCGCTGTACAAGATTCCACGTCCAGAGGCTATAGAACTCAAGGAGCAGCTCAAACAGTTGATTGAGCAAGGGTTTATCCGACCTAGTACATCTCCATGGGGTGCACCTGTTCTCTTTCAAAAGAAAAAGGATGGCTCTCTTCGACTTTGCATAGATTATAGGGGCTTAAATCAGGTTACCATCAATAATAAATATCCAATTCCTCTTATTGATGAGATGCTGGACAGATTACATGGAGCCAAAATATTCACAAAGATCGATCTTCGATCTGGCTATCATCAAATTCGAATCTAGGAGGCTGATATCTCCAAACCAGCTTTCAACACTCGTTATGGTCATTACAAATTTACAGTGATGGCTTTCGGACTTACGAATGCTCCTGCAACTTTCAATCGTCTGATGCACGATATCTTTAGAGAATTCTTGGACAATTTTTTCCTAGTATTCTTTGACGATACCTTAATTTATTTCAAATCAGAGGAAGAGCATGAAGGACATGTTAGGAAAGTGTTAGAGCTTTTACACCGAAATAAGCTGTATGCAAAGAAAAGAAAATGTACCTTCTTTACCCCTAAGGTCTGTTACTTAGGGTTTATCATTTCACCTGAAGGAGTCTCTGTTGACCCTGAAAAAGTCAAAGATATTGTGGAATGGCTTCAACCCACTTCCCAAACCGAAGTCAGAGGGTTCTTAGGTATCACAGGGTGGTACAGGATCTTTGTAAAGGACTATGCTCTTAAAGCTGCACCACTAACCGACTTTCTAAAGAAAGGAGCTACGATACTTTGGGAAGGAAAACATGAATCTTTCTTCAAACAGCTTAAGGAGTATCTTGCTTCAGAACCTCTCTTAAAACTTCCAGATTTCACCCAAGAATTCGAGGTGATCACAGATGCTAGTAACCTTGCATTAGGAGGAGTCCCTACTCAAGAAGGAAGGCTTGTAGCTTATACTTCTCGGAAGCTTAGGATTCATGAAGTGAATTATGCTACACATGATTTAGAATTGCTAGCAGTTATTCACGCTCTCAAGCTATGGAGACATTATCTATTGGGACGCAAATTCCAATTGGTAACAGATCACAAGAGTCTTAAGTGGATTTTTACCCAACCTAACCTTAACATGAGACACAGGAGATGGATAGAGCTCATGCACGAATATGATTTTTATATTAAATTTAGACCAGGTAAGGATAATGTTGTGGCAGATGCCCTAATCCGTAAAGCTTTTCTGGGGGCAATTTCCATGGCTAACAACCCTATTTTAGAAAAGGTCTCGAATGCTGCTGTCAGAGATGCAGATTACCAAATGCTTGCTAGTATCCTACATGAAGAGAGGGTATCATCAAATCAGCCTAAACCTCTACATTATTCCTTAGAAGATGGGAAAATTTACTATAGGAATCGACTATGCATACCTAAGGAGTCTACCCTAAGGAATGCTATCCTATATAAAGCAGATGATGGCCCAACTTCAGGACATCCAGGTTATGCCAAAACCATCAATGCAATTCGCAAAAGTTACTATTGGCAAGGTATGAAGGGTGATGTCCTTCGCTATGTCAAGCAGTGTTTGTCTTGTCAAAGGATTAAGGCAGAGAGACTAAACATGCCATGTAAATTACATCATTTAGATATTCCCCAAATGAAATGGGAATGTATTAGCATGGACTTTATCACCGGGTTTCCTTCTGTCCAAGCTGGTTATGATTCAATCATGGTCATAGTCGACTTGCTTACTAAAGTGGCTCACTTAATCCCAGTTAAGACAACCTTTACAGCTTCAGATATTGCTCGTTTGTTTGTGAAGGAGGTTTTCAGAATTCATGGTTTACCCAAGAGGATTGTCAATGATTGTGATGCCAAGTTTACTTCAAAGTTTTGGGTATCATTGTTTCAAGCTATTGGAACAAAGTTATGTTTTAGTACTGCTTATCATCCTCAAACTGATGGCCAAACTGAAAGAATTAATCATGTAATTGAAGACATCCTCAGAGCCTACTGCAATAGAGAACCTCGCAAGTGGATTCAATACCTACCCTTGGTAGAGTATGCATACAATTCCTCTACTCATAGAAGTATTGGAATGACACCTTTTAATGCTCTTTATGGTCAAGAGTGTTTATCACCTCTTAACTTTTCTGACCCCACTATAAGGGTAGAAGCCTCAAAGAAAATGCTTGAAGAAATGGAAGCTCAAACCAAAGCTATTCGAAGGGATATTCAAGCGACTCAAGATCGACAAAAGAAGTACGCCGACTTAAAAAGATCTGATTGGATTTTCAAACAAGGTGACAAAGTTTTCTTATGAGTAAATCCCAAAAAGAGCAATCTATCTCTCGGAAGGTATAAGAAGCTTAGATACCGATATTGTGGACCTTACGAAATAATCAAGGTTGTAAGTGATCAAGCTTATAGACTAAAACTCCCTTCTCATCTCAAAGCGCATGATGTATTTCATGTAAGTCTGTTAAAACCTTATGTATATAACTCTGACCATGTCCTTGATGATGAGCAAATCATTTTACCTACTCAAGATGTTCTACAACTCCAACCTGATACTATCCTAGAAACTCGGGAGAGAAAGCTTAGGAATAGATCCATCAAAGAACATCTTATCTTATGGAAGGATTTCCCTATAGAAGATGCTACTTGGGAAGATGAGACATCCCTTCTTAACACTAGGTTGGTAACCTAACAGGACATAAAAGTGTCCTTTCAGGGTTTTGAAAAAAACCTCCAAAACCATAGTAGATCCACTCAGTTTGTAAAATCCTTTCATGAGGTTATAGTTCAAGGCCTACTACACATGGAAAAAATAAGAAACTTGTAAAATTTCTCATCTTTTGGTCACACCAAGCCTCCAAAGTTGATGGACCAATACGTTTTCATCAAAACAGTCATTTCTTATGTTTTGTTGCATATAAATAAGATTAGGGATTTTTGTAGGACTTGAGATAAATTCCCTAGTTAACTTCAATGGGTTGATGATCAGAACATATGAGTGCTTCTCACTCACTATTTTTTGTTTTGCCAAAAGAAATAGGTACAAAAAAGTCAAATTTTTACCAATCTGCAAACCTATCATCAAAGTTTCTATAGCCACGCTCAATACAAATAATATATGCATGTTTTCTTAGTTCCCTGTTGTTGTTTAGGTTCATAAGGATCCATGGAGCATGTCAAAAGAATAATACATCTCTTACCAAGGGGAATCTTGGGGACAAAGATGAAGTGCTAAATACAGCAAACATGAAAAAATTGGGTTCAACATTATGAGTTGTAGAATCCCATAGAAACTATTCAATATCTAGCCAAATTTGATCCTTATGACTAGATATGGTTACTACCTACGAAATGCATATAGTTGTCACAAGAAACTAGAAATATTGAAAAAGATATACTTGATATAGTAGAATGTTTCGTTTCCTTCTATAATTGAAAAAATCAACCATCGTTGTGTACTATGCAAAATAGGGTATTAGGTGTCCCAAAACTCAGGGAATATTAGCTCTATGTTACAATATGTGACATAGAAAATCAAAACTGCATTTGGATATCATGAAAGCCACCAAAAAAATCATACAAGAGCTAAAATTGGCTAAAAAACAGGATTTGACAAATTTTGTAATTTGGTCATAACTTACAACTTTAACATTTATTTATCCCTAGAAGCATCAAGACATGTTGAGGACTACCAAAGATAGTTCTCTAGCATTATAGACCTCACAAACATGAATTCTAGAGTGGTATAGTTGCAAAAAGTTGAAAAAAGACAAAACCAGGATCCGTTTTTTCACACAGTTTAGGTTGTGAAATGTTGTGCAAGGACAAGGTTGAAGATGGAATTAATATTCCAAAAAAATGTCAAGTTTTTTTCAACTCATGAGACAACTTTCTAGATAGATAGAACCTCAAAATCCATTTTGAAACTCTTTATATAATTCAAGGAAAATGGTCACTTAACAGGACATAAAAGTGTCCCATTACCAACCTAGTGTTAAGGATTACCCTTCACTGTTCTTGAGATGAGGGCATCTCAAATTCTAAGTTGGGGAGATTATAAGGTCTCTACTTTCAAATTTCACACAAGTTCTATTACGCATTTGAATTTTTTTAACCATCACTCACTATTTATGATATTCGAGTTCAAATTATGAATTGTAGGTTGAGAAAACCTAGAATTTAAAATTTACGCTACAAAATTCTGACATGTTTAGCTATATGAATCAATAACTAACTTATTGCAAGACTTATTTACTGAATGTAGAATTTTCTTTTACTACTGTAAAGTTAATATAAGACTGTAAAGTTTAACTTAAAAATGTAAAGTAAATTATCATTAAGAAAAATAATAAAATAATTATAAAGATAAAAGAATACACAGGGATGACAAATGAAGGCACATGGACTCACCTGGACTCACATAGGAGGGGACAAAGTGGGACACACTGTCACATGAAAAGGAGAGGCTAGTCTTCACTAATCTTAATGAGGGGGGGCCTGTGTGTCCTTATCTTTTGATGATAATGACAAAGTGGTCAAGCTGATGGGTACCACAAGGGTACCAAAAACGCGGGTATGATTTTTTGGAAAAAAAAAATTATTATTATTATTTTTTTTTTGGGAAAAGAAGTTGGAAGTTTTCTTTTCTGCTATAAAATAGAGCATCCATGCTCACACTTTAGTCATAGAGATTGCCTCTATGATGCTCACAAAGCGCTACCACTTCTCGTAGATAGAAGGCGTCCACAAACCACTAAGAGAGCAAAAACTCTAGTGGACTAATAAGGTGCGTATTAATTGAGCATTCAATTAGTTTTAAGAAGGATATGTGTGTATGTGTGCTATCTCTTACTCTAATTTCTCTAATAGATTAGTAAGATTCAATCAGCTATATGTGTGTGTGTGCTATCTCTTACTCTAATCTCTCTAATAGATTAGTAAGATTCAATTAGCTATGTGTGTGTGTGTGTGTGCTATCTCTTACTCTAATCTCTCTAATAGATTAGTAAGATTCAATTAGCTATGTGTGTGAGTGTGCTACCTTTCACTCTAATCTTCTAATAGATTAATAAGATTCAATTAGCTTTAAGAAGGATGTGTGTGTGTGTGTGTGGGTGTGTGTGTGTGTGCTATCTTTTACTCTAATCTCTCTAATAGATTGGTGAGATTCAATTAGCTTTAGAAAAGGATGTGTGTGTGTTCTCTTTTACTCTAATCTTTCTAATGGATAGTACGATCCAATTAACTTTAGAAAAGATGTGTGTGTATGTTTTCTCTTACTCTAATCTCTCTAAGTATACCTACTCTCTCTAGTTAGTGCATCTTCACTATTAACTTATGTATAGTTAATACATAAGAGAAATTATCATATTCTTATTATACATGATGAAATTCTCATTCAACAATTTTATTGTCAATTAGACTAAGTAGAATTTTGAATAATACTAAAAATTGATTTAGTTGAAGTATAGAAATGGAAGTTAGAATTGGATTAGAAATGTCATGCATAAAAGTAATGCAGTCCTAAACTTTCACTCGTAGTTTACACACTTAATTTTCTATTAACAACGATTAGCAAATATTTGATGTATAGAAATTAGATATAGAACAAAAACACTAAGCGTGAATCCGAGTTGACGAGAGTTCAAATTACAGACTCTCTTTTGAAACAAGAGATTACTTGGGAAATTGACCAATTTAAAGTTCTAAGTGTATAACATAAGTGTAGTACAAAAAAATGGCTCCAAAGCGTGCTCAAACCCAAAGCGCTAATGATCATGAAGCTGGTACAAGTAATGGTGGAACCCCTACGGAACATGCTATGTCTCCACCAATCGGACCAATCGGAGCTATGGTACAGGTTAGTATTGCAGTTTCAAGTTATTCATCATTGCATATGCGAGACCATAGAAATATAATATTTACCTTATGAAAAGAAAACACAGACCGAAACCACTGGGCTTATACCCAAGAAACTCGACATATGTTTGACAAGTAGGAAAGATTGTCTGGTTAAACTGGTTGCTATAGGAAAAAATGTTTGTCCAAAACCTTCGGTATGGTTTCTCTCATGTCTCTCTACTTATTAGCGCTAGCATTATGTGGCAGTTGCCGAGGCGTGAGATGACGCCTAGGATGGCACCACTGATGCTGTGGTGGGAGTACACCGAGATTAGCCCAGTTGGATACTACAGTTTTGTTTTGCCATGGCTGAAGGATGACGCCCAGATTGGCACCGTTCTTGCTGTGGCGGGAGTATGTCCAGATTAGCACAACGAGTACTTGTCGAGCGGTATGGGACGCTCATGAGGACAAGGGTTTTTATAAATAATGTATATACCGATCGGACATAATAGCGTCAGTAGAGATTCTTGAGTGAACCTAATCCAAGGGTTGTTGGTTTAAAATTGGACGACTTCTTGTTTGACTATTGTTTGTAATACTGTTTGAAGGGCTGTTTTAATGAACCAGTATCATAAATAAAGTAAAGGAACATGTATGTTTAAATAGTGTGGTAGTAATTAGATAACAAAAGAAGGGTGAGTGTGGTGTAGAAAGTGGGAGAATGATACCCCGATCGTATCATTCTATGGACGGGTGGACCCGATGAGTCGGGTAACTTTCCAACACTAGAAATTGTTTTCTTTAAGTCATAAATCTCAAAAGAGACAAACCTTGGCGGCTGTGCTTCTGAAACATGGGGAAAAAAGCGCACAATTGGTCACTCTAAGATTTATACTTTTAGGTATAATTGATTATAGATAGTTTTTAGATAGGGTTATGGTGGTCACACTCCGCAATAGCGAGATAGGACCAATCCTTCACTAACGGTTCATGCCCGTGGCTACGTAGTAGCTAAGGCAATGTCCGTTGGTTTTTCTTTTTCAGGATTGGAGACCTATCAAAGGTACTCCGCTCCTCTCAAAAAGGGGCAGGGACCTCACACACTGCCAACTCTTCACTACCAACAATGAAAATTGCATGCAAAGCAGTCAATGTTTGTGGAGCAACATGCTCTTGTAGATATTTAAACCCAAAGATAATCTTCCCATTGGTAAATCCAGAAGCCCTTTCAAAAGAAGAGAAGACTATAGTGCATCACATGATAGTAGAATAGAAACAATACGCACGAGATTGAAAAAATAAGATTGAAAGTGTTTAGTTGTGTTAAGAGAATTTAAGATCATTTTATATTGATCCTTGTAGTTATTAATAATATTTAATAATTTTTGAAATCCATATTAAAAGTAATATTTTTAAAAATTTCATTTGCCCTCACGTGTCCTCTCTCTCTCTCTCTCTCTCTCTCTCTCTCTCTCTCTCTCTCTCTCTCCCCCCGTGTGAACCGCACCAATCCCCCCCTCTCTCTCTTTCTCGTGTGAACAGGCCCCCATCCCCTCCCTCTCTCTCTCTCTCTCTCTCTCTCTCTCTCTCTCTCTCTCTCTCTCTCTCTCTTTCCCGTGTGAACCGGCACCCATCCCCCCCCCCCCCCCCCCTCCCTCTCTCTCTCTCTCTCTCTCTCTCTCTCTCTCTCTCTCTCTCTCTCTCTCTCTCTCTCTCTCTCTCTCTCTCTGAACAGGCCCCCATCCCCCCCTCTCTCTCTCTTTCCTGTTTGAAACGCCCCTCTCTCTCTCTCTCTTCCTAGCCCCGTGGCAAATGGCTCTATGCAGGTCGGTCCCTAGGGGGCCAGAGAGAGAGAGAGAGAGAGAGAGAGAGAGAGAGAGAGAGAGAGAGAGAGAGAGAGAGAGAGAGAGAGAGAGATGGAGGTAGAGACTGGGCATAGGGCTAGGGATAGAGGGATGAGATTGTGATGGTGGCGAGGCAGAACCAAGGTTTGACCACGTGGCCGCCGTCCATGTGACTACTATTGACCCGTAGTCCATGTGGACGTGGCCTCTCTTTGCCCTCCTTGATCCCCTGTCTGTGCCCCTTGTGCCTGCCCCCTGTTCCCGGGTCCCCCAATGCGTGCCCTTGTCTGCTCTTCTTTTCCCTTCTTGACTCCATTCCTACCCTTGTGCCCTCGTCCCCTTGCTAAATACCATGTGAGTGTTAAATACCTCTCTAAAGATAATTTCAAGAATTCCTCTCTAAAGAAACGAAAAAGATTGAAGCATTTGATTTAGATGATCTCGAGAAAAAGAAACGTTTAGATAAAGCTACTAGAGCAGAGGAGGAGCGGCTCAAAGACAAAGGCTACAGGTATCTATGCATTACAAATCCCCATAATGGAGAGTATTTCTTCAAAGTGTTGATAGGCATAAAGTGGGAAGATACAAGCATGTGAAAAATTACAAGAAACAAGTTGTACTGCATTACAAGTTCCAAAATCTTCCCTGAGAGGTATTTTGGATGCATTTATTTTTTTATATTTGATCTTGTCCAATGTTTTCTTTAAGTTTAAGTTTGTATGCATTGTAGGAAGAAAATATTGTTGCAATTCATGAGTCTGACAAAGTCCAAATACCCAGAATGTCCTCAATTTTAAGATTATAAGGCATTTCAAACTTACATGAAGAAAGAGATGCATTGGGCTCATATGCACTCTGAGGCCTCTCTTTTAATCCAAAAGATACAATTTGAAAGGCCACAGCTACCGGATGCATTTGATGAATTCTTATAGATAAGCTTGAAGAATCATGTTGTGTAGATATACATAAAGTGAAATATAAGTTAGAATTTATGAATATGTTAACATGTAGAGGAGTTGTGAGGTAATTATATGCAAGCTTTTTCATATCTTATAGATGGGGTGAAGTCTTCGGATGTTGCAGAGAAGATGCCTGAGCTTGTGTTTTCAATGAAACAACTAGTGTGTAGGTTTACTCTAAGATGACTTCTCTATTGATGGTGATTATTGTATTGTGATATGCATGCATGAGAAGTACTTCATTTGTATCTTAATTAAGCTCCTTGTAGAAGCTTAAAGAGGATGATTTATTTGTTTTGTGTTATGGAGTTATCAAAATAAAGTAGAATATATAAAGAATTGATGGCTTGATTTTCTTTAATATTTCTTTGCCTTAAATTTCACGTGGAACCCTAAGATAGGGTGGCTTTAATGGTTATTATTTGAAAAATGATCTCTAAAACAAAGGAGACTCTACTAAAAAATTTGTGGCTACTTCCTACTTTTCTTCTCTCAATACTTCTAATTTCCTTTGTTCTTTGATAATTGTTGTAGGTGGATTTTGCAATGTGTTGAAGAGGCAAGATTGGGTGATATTTCAGAATTGACAAGAGAGTGGGTTGATGTCGATGATTGATGAGAGTACTATGTATTCTCCCTCACTGCTTGAGAAAGATTTGACACCAAGGGAAGCACGATTATGTCCTTGGTGGATAGATTACTGAATTGGTGTAATCCCAAAGCAAGAGTAGGATCTCCATGAGAGTAAGTTCTTAAAACCATGTGAAAGATTAATTCATGAATGTATTAAAGCATTTTGAAGCCATGCATATGATGATAGAAACAATGATGCTTGTAGGATTCAAGCAAGAGACCCATAGTAGTAAAGAACTGGATGCACTTGCTACACCCTCTTCTATGGAGCATCAAGAAATCAAGGGAAGTGTGGACATTGAAGCTAGTAAGAATGCCACAAAAGCTACCCAATGTACACACTCCAATGTCGGGTTACTCAAACAACCACTGGAGCTACTTCGACCCCTTTTATTGGCATTCAAGACAAGAAAGGTAAAGGGCTTATGGAACCTCCTAGCACCTCTAGTGATTCAAAGAGGATAAATTCGATTGAGATCTCTTTAGCACCTACTACCTCCTTTGTTGCAAAGTCCTCTCTAGGTCGAGAGAGTTGGGAGAGACAACGTATGACATGTTCTGTTACTAAGTTGTCTCAAATGAGTTTGAATTTAAAGTTACTTGGATGTAAAGATTTTTTGAAAGTTACCATTGTAAATAATGGCTGCAGGATTTCAGCACCAGACTTTTGTTGATGCTCTACTTGTTGATGTGACCCAAATTGATAGATTTTCTCTAATTAGGTAAATGCAATGTACATGAAACATAAAATTTAGTATGTTTTTCAATATATAACTATGAATTTTTTTTTAAATAGCATCAACAAGTTGTTTGCCACTCAAAAGATGCATCTTTATATCAAAGATGGAGTGCCATATCGAGAGGTAGCTTGATTGATAATTGTAGATTTTCCTACGGGATTATTAGTGGACGCCCTTGGTCCTATCCCTTGGAGTAAGTAAAATTTTTTTATTTTAAAGGGTAACAAGAAAGTATCTTGTCCTATTGACATTTTGATTTTTTAGAGGGCATGACTATTTCCAAGTGGAATACATTCACGTCAGGTTCGATAAGGGGTTGCATGGATATTGTTTGCAAGTATTTGGGAAAAAACGAGGGCTTCTTGGTCACCATGTGCTTAGCTGGGGACATAGTAGAGTTCCTTGTAGATGCATCGAGAGTGGGGCTTGTGCTTCATCGTACTTGGATGCTTATGTGTGACTCCAAGGCATATCGACATCCCGCCACTAAAGAGGCAGTAAGGTCACTAATGCTGTAAGGAATATTGTTTTCATTTATTCTATGGTAAGATTCTTAATCTGATAATATAATATTTACAAATTGTGTATTCAAATATGTGCTTGATCTTACAATGTGTCTTTGGCATCATGTCAGTCAAGCTGTGCCAAGCTACAATAGAGAGAGTGGAGAGAAGATTTTGGAGAGTTTGTTTCCAACATACCGTAGCTACGTATTAGATGATTGTGTTTTCCCCACAAAAGTTGATGGGGGTGAAATTGTTAGAAGTGGTGTAGAGAGAAGTAGTGTATATTTTGGTAAGTCACTTATCTTGTATGATGTTGGTTTGAATGGTCCTTGTCTTAAATAAGTTTGGCACATTGTTGCTGCCACTTGCAAGAGTAATGGTGTTTATTTCTATGTTTCTGACATGGTCAGGTAGTTGCTCACAACATTCACAGAGCGTTGTAGTTATGTCTTGGATGTGTTTGTAGGGTGTGGTGGTTTGGGGAAGGAGAGCACAAAAGACTTGAGACATTGCATGTGTTTAAATGTGGATGATGTACTCTATGAGCAGTGTCTTTATCCCATAGTGTGTGGACACGTGCCAAGGTAAGAGGGAGGAGATTGTTGTGAGAAGATCCATACATTTGATTTTGTTACTACTATGATCTATGGATTATGTACTTCTTTGTTACATTTTTTGGGGTGGTAACGATGTGTGGCTACATAACTGATGTCACTATGTTTGGCATGTCTCTATGTTGGTTTGAGAAAGATTTAACACCACCTTGTGAGACTACCTATCATACTTTCAATTCCTTTTTAAAGAGCATACTTTTTCTCTAGGTGATAGCTAACAAAGGTTTTATTTGAAGGATTTTTTGTTATTCTTTTCATTGTTTTGAACGTCCTTGATCCCAGAGGCCTTTGTGATAAAGGTGGAGAGGTGTTTTTTGCAATTTTTAAGCTAAAATGAAGGAAAACCTTGAAAATGTTTTTGTTTATTTGTACTTGGAAATCTGATTTTAAATTCATATTGTTTACTTTTGGCCTATAGTTTGTTTGCAAGTTTTGTCTTTCGACAAGCTCATTTAGGCCATGTTACATTGCAAAGGAACAGAAAAGTAGTACAAACTTATTTGAAGGGTTTTTTGTTAGTCTTTTCAGTTTTTGAACGTCCTTAATCTCTTGCAGAGACACTTTTTGAAAATTTCGAAGCAAAAATGAAGGAAACTTTAGCAAATTTTTTGGTTATTTGTACTTGGAAATTTAGTTTTAAATTCATATTTGTTTACTTTTAGCCTATAGATGTGTGCAAAACTACAAAAAAATTTACTAATTGTAAAGCACAATACAGGAAGCTCGCAAAAAAATCCCCCCCATCCTTGACCCCCGCTCCCCCCCCCCCCCCCTTTTTCTTGCCTATAAAAGATTACTCTAGCTTCTTTATGTTTTTTAATCCACACTTCTACTCTTTCTTAAGTGTTAGCGATCTCTATCTCTTTGAAAAGCAAATATAACTTTTTTCATTGCACCACACCTTTCCAAACCTTCTCCTCCCTCTCTCTTATTTTATTTCTCTTAAACCTTCTTCCCACACCTTTAAATCTCTTCTTTTACTTTCACCTTTCATCATTTCTTTGGTATCCACAAGCACCCCAATTAATAAACAAAATGCCAATTTGAACAATAAAACAGTCCAAAGACGTGGACCGCCAAGAAAAAATGATGATTCAAATCACCAAAGAAGAAATTCCTCTGCACACTACTCAAGAGAACGGTTTTGTGGTTGGAGCGCTCGTTTTGACGATGATGCAAGTACCTCCTTTGATAGGTGTAGTCACGTCACTGACCATCCTTGCAAAAAACACGGATAATGATCCTCTTGCCGATTTCTTTGGATTTGAGGTTGATAGCCACATCTCATCGAGCTAGATTGATGCATATGTTGTGCCCTACAATCACTTGTTGCCTAGCATCCCCCTTTGTCATCTTTTGACTAACCCGACCATTAGAATGAATGATGATTGCGTGACACAGCTAATGAACTCTATAGCCAAAAGAGATTAACACGCCACGATGGCTCGCTTCATTGTTTTCGAAGCTTTTTTCAGAGAAAATCCTATACCATTCGATAGGCATGACACTTTAGGAGATAGAGAGAGAGAGTTAGTGATGTCGGACACATTTGATGACCAAATAAGAGAGAGTTAGTGATGTCGGACACATTTGTGAGAGAGCAACCACATGGAAGAGAAAATGCTCATTGTATGGGAAATCAACCACCAGCTCCATGCGTGGAACGATTGGGCATTGCGGGAGTGGTTGGATGAATTCTCTACACCAAAGGTTGAGTGCACAATTGTGAAGTGCGACCTTACGGAGATGGCAGAATTTCTATGGGTACTCGGCATGATGAACAATAAGTAAGTTTATTCACACTTCTATTGGTGCACCTCATATTATCAATTGTTGATATAATGTTCCATTTGAAACTAGGGTGACGCGAGTCCATGTGTCTGACACTACTACGCACGATATATTTATGATGCAAAAAACTAGCACTTGTGGACCCACAATCCTTATTGGACAAATTCAATGAAGAAGATAGGGAAAAAGCTTATAGGAAACTTTGTGGGACGACAATGAATCGTATAGAATTTCTATGGGTACTTGGCATGATGAACAATAAGTAATTTTATTCACACTTCTATTGGTGCACCTCATATTATCAATTGTTGATATAATGTTCCATTTGAAACTAGGGTGATGCGAGTCCATGTGTCTGACACTACTACACACGATATATTTATGATGCAAAAAATTAGCACTTGTGGACCCACAATCCTTATTGGACAAATTCAATGAAGAAGATAGGGCAAAAGCTTATAGGAAACTCTGTGGGATGAAAATGAATCGTTCAAAATGGCTTATACTACCTACATATTTGCTAGCGCAACTATTGAGGAAGGTAGTTCTTAATTTATAATACACATGCATTAGGTTAGTACATGGGATTTTTCTTGAAAATCAGTTTGATTTTGAAATTTGTATTGCAAGAAGATTTCAATGAAATGTATCGATTGAAACACAGAATTTACCACAGTGAAGGGGAGTAGAGAGTATCACATGCACAAAGATGACTACAAGGCAAGCTATGATCTAGCTGTGAAAGAGATCGAGAACATTTTTGTGTGAAAGGGACTAAAGAACGTAGTCATAGCCAATCCCGAGAATGGAACTTTTTTTTTTAATGCATCTCTTTATGGGTTGGGGAGAGAAGGGTTGCAAAATGACCCCCTTCAAAGCCTTTGAGGTTGCACGGGCACGGATTAGTCCTTCGGAATAAGTACTATCTTCTTTTGAAAGAACTATTTATTCTCCTTAATTTATTAAGAATGTTATCCAATAATAAATTGCTAAAAATATTACCTGCTCGATATGTTGACCAAGGGACATTTGTCATTAGTGGAGGCATCTATTCCAACATAGAAAAACTCTTCTCACAATGGTTGAGATTGCATGTATATTCATGGAAGCTTGAAAGGTGAGCATTCTAACACTAGAGTTTGGGGTCTTATCTAGTATTGTCACATTACTAGTACTTAATGTGCAGGGGTCTATTGAGTGTGTCCAACAAGATGGAGGCCGATAACTCCACGTTAAAGAAGCTACATGCATGTGCCACACTTGATTGTGGCATATCTCTTGGCAGTTCAGTGCAGGCTTTACGACAAAAGCACTTTGGCAAGGCTTTTGTGTGGTGGAAGGAAACCATATGAGCTACCCACAACATAGAGGAGCAGCCACATTTTTCTTGTACTGTCCCACGCATGCTATGTAGGTATTGAACTATACAATATTGTTATAAATGGTGGAGTTATTCCTCTTGTTTTTTTGTAGATGGTGTTTGGGCACCCTTAAAATAGGTATTCGTAGTCCATACCTCGAGCATCCCAATGATGCATGGGTGGAGTCTGAGAGAGAGGAGAGTGGTCTCTATCCTGAATATTGGATAGAGAAGCTCCATGGTAAGGAAACGTGGAGAGACTATCCATGGTTTTTGGACTATGCAGATAGAGAATTTTCCAAAGACAAAGCTGAAGCATACAACAGTAAATAATTTTTTTCTTGTTCAACCACTTGATTCTTTCCACTAGGGAAGAAATTTCACCACAAACAAATGCTTGTTTTGACAACAACAACATTGTGGTATCTAACATTTCATTAAATTTTGCATTCAACATAGTTTTGGCTAGCTTTGATGCACAAATGGAAGAAATTATAAGTGTTGCGGTAGTCCCAGTACATCTTGTAGTACTTGTTGATGTATGCCATCTACGGAAGGCTATCATGGATCAATTTTTTTTTTGAGTGAATTTATGACATTTTCGCATCCACTTTGAACTTGATGAGGACTCGCTCAATCTTCTTTTGCATGGTATCTATGTATTGCAAGAGCCTTTGAGTGATCCGATGTTTTATTGGGTTTCTCTCACACTCCGGCAAAATGGAGCCTGATTAATGGCTTGAAGGGGTGCGGCTTGTGTTGGCATTTCTTCCATCACATTGCTAGCTTGATGCCGGAATTGGTGGCATACCCTGATGGAATGCATTCTCTATCGAGCTCATTGCTAGCGTGTTCACCTTGGCTACATAGTTTTTACTATTGGATGGCACAATTTTAATGGTGTGCTGGGAAACCCACTCGGCACTTATCATCAAGGAGGCCAGCTTGCACTATTTTTCTTTGTATGGTGCCACACACATACACCATGATAGATGACTTCACCAGCGATCTGGTAAGCCTTCAATCATTTCTCCACAAATTTCATGATTGGTAGATATTGGTGTGTTTTTTGTTTAAAACAGTACCCATATTACCGGTTGGGAACTTATTCATGTTCACACGTAAAATTGAAGGCCTCCCAGTGATTCTACTATATGATCGTCAAGCATAAGATATGGCAGCTGACTATGATGGGTTTGAGCTTGATTGTGACATGATCCAAGAGCCACTATGGGACTTTCCATGGATGCTAGATGCCCTTGGAGCACCATTCTAGCATGGAGTGGAGAAGAGTGAGTTATTTGCTTGTTGGTAAGTAGAGGAGGGGAATTTTATGCTCGGTTTTTTCCATTGAACTAGTCTGCTAATGTGCCATTGAGATGTTTGCTAATGTTTGTGCTTTTGTAAACATGTGGTTATTGGGTACCTTCACAAAGGTTGGGGATACAACTTTAGATAGTCTTGTAGGTTGTGGTGGCTTGGCAATGAAGTGCGGCGTCTACAACAAAATTGCATCATCATTGATTGGGAAAATATATAATTTTTGGCACGTATTCAACCATAGTAGAGGCTTCCTATTGGTCTAAGATTGACTCTTCATTTGGAAAAGGTATCACGTAGAGCATAGTCATAGCCACCCCCGTCTCCTTTATGACATCGCTAAGAGTCGGTTGTGCCATCAACTCCTCCTCCAAGTAGAACTTCAACCATAATTCTAGGTTGGCCAAGCTATGGTCAATGGCTCTATCGACCACTATTTCCCACACTATCCATGGGCCTCCCACCTACCCATGCCCCAGTAGCACAACCCCCATAGAATTTGCGGTCAATGGGAACCTAAATCTTGACTTGTATTGATTACTCTATATTAACTTATTCTCTATGTAGTGGAACACTTGAACTTACTGGTTGGTCATACTATTTTTTTTCCACTATGTTATTTTTTTGTAGCCAAGTCAATCGATAATGGCTAAACTTTTAGTGCTTTTTTCTTCGTAATATTCTAAGTGAAAATATTACAGAGGACATGATGCGAATGAACTTTGAAGTAAAGATGCTTGGGGTTTTTTATAAATAGCCAAAAAAGCACTAGTTTCGATTCATTCATTCATATTCATGTGCAAGACACATATCTATTTTCTAAAGTTATTCCTTAGTTCACATATTTACTATGCCTAGGAGAAATCGCGAACAATGTGATCAGTGTGTTCAACCCCCTCCCCGTGCTAACCCCATCAACAATTTGCATGCCAATTATATTCTCAATAGTGTGTATGCTATGAATGCTGTATGCACAACACAGAGTGCACACAACTACAGGAACGCTCTCCGTGCAGTCGAAGAGGCCACAAGCTCAATATTCAACACCATGAAAAACCTTGACTTCAATGCATTTCAACCAAAGGGGATATCAATCAAGTTGTTGCACTAGCCAACAATGCAAGTATGATTTGGGGGGAACATGGTTTTCGCACCCCACCTGAGTGTTCATCCTTCAAATGACATGTGGACGCTTGGGTAGAAGTGTGGATGGCATACATTGTTGTGCAAGGAATAGCCAACGGAGCCAACAACGACAACAACAACAACTAATAGATCTCACGTTTCCTTGCTAATGTTGGAGAAATAAGGTCTTGACACCATGTTAACATATTGTACTATTTTTTTCTCCGTATCTATCTTATTGTAGTTGTTGTTTTAAGTTGTGTACTTTTTTTAATATCAGTTTGTGGTTTTTTTTGTAGTCTTTAAATGTTCTTCAAAATTTAATTTCGTTATTATGCAGGGTGAACCGTTGAAATTAAATTGTTGTGAAGACTTTTTGTACATGTATCATTGTCCGGTTGATGTCATGATGTTTGAAAAGAGTGTGTGCTCTGCTATGGGTATATTTTCCATGGGTGTATACAAATGTGCATGTGTATGAGTACTCACAAGTGTGAAAAAATAGAAGGACACTTATCACGTTGGTGGTTAATTTTATTGCCCAACATATATCACAACATTTGAGAAGACAAGTCACATGTATGAGTGAGATGATAGTGAGAGAGAGATTTATAAATATGAATGTTTGAGAGAGAGAGAGAGAGAGAGAGAGAGAGAGAGACCTACAGAGGATCAAGAGAGAGAATAAAGTTGAGAAGGAAGAGAGAATATTCTTGAAATCTGTGCGTCAAATTCCAAAAAAGTGCTCACCAAAAAATTACATCCAATCAAGCCTACTTGCCCCACCTACCACTCCTATATATTTGCACCTTGCCTCTCCATTGCCCAACATGGCCATAACATGAACTTAGAGTACCCTAAGTTTTTGATTGAACCCCACCAAGACCTGGATGATCATTGCATCATGTTTGAGGAAACATGCTACCTTAACAACCCTCCAAGTGACCAGTAGCACTCACACCTGCGGAAGAGCTAGCTGAAGCATACATTCACCATAACTATGGTCGGCTTGGCGTAATCTTGGGTCACTCAATACGTGGCAGTATGCTAGTATGTGATACTCGTTTTGAAAAAACATTTGAGAGAAGAATTTTACTAGATTCTATTTTTGGATTGAATAGGGAAGGGGGAGTTTCCACACTTGAGGATGTTTTGGGGGGGCTCGTTTCTCATGTGGCGGGATTGGGAGGCTCATATTGTGTTAAGTATGGAGCCTGATTTACCCTTGTAATTTTCTGTGGTAAAAGCGCACATTTGTAAGGCCCCCATTATGAGGAGAAGCCATCGTGTGTGAAGGAAAATCACTCACCGGAAACCAAAATTTTCACGGACAAGAATCAGGGGAAACTTAGAGGAATATTCCTTTTCGGTGGAATATTATGGCCGGACGGCGGCCGAAAAGTGGTCAGAAAACAACCAGTCGGTTGGCCGGTGGCCGATAGTCAATGGCCAGTGGCCGGTGGCCGAATTCAAAAGCGGACTTGTCTTCACAAGGGCGGCCACACATGGGCGGATTGGAGGGTCCGATTTGGACTTATTCGCACAAGGGCGGCTACACATGGATGTCTCTCATAAGAGAGGGCAGCCCTTTTGGCCTATAAAAGGAGGCCATTTCGACACACATTTCATAGTGGGAAGTTGGTGCAACAAGGTGAGTGTGAGGTGGTGACAGTGAAGCAAGGCGGGAGATCTATCAAGGGTTTAATCCCTTTGTAAACTACTTCTTCTTTTGAAGTGCTAAAGCCATTGAGTGGCTTCTTTCCCGTGGACGTAGCCCACATTGGGTGAACCACGTATATCGTGTGTACTCTCTCTCTACTCTATAATCTCTTGTGTGTGAAATCTATCTCTCTCCATTAAGTAATCTACTCAAAAATCTATTTAGCTACGTCTTATTTTCTAACATAATGCACGTGAGCATGTGGTGGTTTGGCGAGGGAGGCAATCTACAACAACCGATGCGAGTTAGTTTTACAAGGGGGGATAGTTCTTGTGAGCAGGTGTATGCTCATTTTTTTATAGTGAAGGTGTGGCATTGGTGTCATCCAAGTTGTGGCACTTAATGCATGGTCAGTGTATGCTTACTCTCCATATTTATACGTAATAGGGTTCAAGGAATCCGGTTGACATCATGGTGCTTTTGGTTTGTGGGTATGATGGTGGGAGAATGTGTAGATGAGTTCGTGAAGATTCCAACAAATGACACAAGAAACTACCAAGTCGTATAGTAAAATGGCCGCTCTGTGCATGCCTATATTGCGACAAACGTTTGCAAGCTTATTAAATCATCTTGATAAAGCTAATTGGCCCATCGCATTGGTTTATTGTGAAAACTTTCTCTAAGGTCTTGACTGGCAATGGGGGCAATACTGGCTCAACCAGATGAAAGGACAGATTATCTAGTTTATTTTGCCAGTCGAAGATCGGTCTAGCTGAACAGAGTTATACTACCACAAAGAGAGAAGAACTAGGAATGGTTTTGAGGGCCACCAAGTTCTGGCACTATTTATTGGGCAAATTATTTCATTTCTATGTGGATCATCAGGCACTACTTTTTTTTATCAATAAAGTTATTATCCAAGGAAGATTAATGAGATGGATGATTTTTCTGATGGAGTTCGAGTTTCACATGTTACACAAGCCTGGTAAATCTCATTGTGGTGCAGATTTTCTTTCCAAAAGTACTAAAGCTACTCTAAAATATCCTTGAGGGATGAGCCAGTAGATGCAGAGCTGTTTCAGGTGACAGGCTGAGGAGAATTCAGACCCTGAATGGTATGATGCATATTAGTTCCTTTCAAGAGGAGGATTCCCAGACAATTGGACTTAGAATCAGAAGAAATCTATGATCATTTAGAGTTTAAAGTTCACCATAATAGGAGGATTGCTCTATAGATTGGGCATAGATGGTGTTCTTCGCTTATAAGAAGATTATGCCAATGTGATGGAGGATGCAAATCATCTATGAAGCACCCGTTGGGGATTCTGGAGGAGAATTATCTATTGATATCACTTATAAGAAGATTATGCAAGCAGGATTATGGTGGCAAACCCTGATAGCAGATGCCCAGAGTTTTTGAAAGACTTGTGATATAGTCAAAGAATGGGAAGACCCATAGCAACAGATATGACTCCACTCACTCCAGTACAACCACTGAGAGTATTCATGCAATGGGGTATGGACTTCATGGGTCCATTCCAGAAGGTCACTCCAAGGAAGAACCGGTACATCTTTATGGCTACTTGTTATGTCACTAAATGGATAGATGCCAAGGCTCTTCCGTATAATACTTCCAAGTCCACTGCTATTTTTCTATTTGAAAACATTATCTTCCGTTATGGGTGCCCCATTCAAATTATGTATGATCAAGGGACACATTTCATTAATGACACAATGGAAATTCTGATGGAGATGCTCTTAGTTAGGCACGGGAAATCAACTTTGTATTATCCCAGGTGCAATGGTCAAGCAGAGAGCAGTAACAAGACTATTAAGAATATTTTGACGAAGATTGGATCCACACTAGTGAGGCATAGAGCTCCAATCTACTCTATGGGCCTGTGGATCCGAATGGACTTTAAAAAGCCAGAGGTAATAAAATGATGGCCCATACCAACAAATCTACATGAATTGAGAAGCTTCAGAGGAATGTGTGCATACCATAGATGCTTCATAAAACAATTTTTATTTATAACATGGCCATTCTATGATAAAACTAAAAAGAATGTTGAATTTGTATGGATTGCAAAAGAGAACAAATCTTTTGAAAATTTCAAAGCAAAGCTTACCTCACAGTCTGCGCTAATACTACCAGACCTTTCAAAGACTTTCCAAATTTCAGTGTAATGTTTGTAGAAAATCTCTTAAAGCTATTATTATTAACCAAGGGTATTTCCTACTTTTGGACTCTTACACCACTTGATGTATGCAGGACACGGAGTGCAAGAGAGCTATGGAGAGAAAGGGGGAAGGGGATGAGCACATACACAATTGTTTGGTAGAGATTGTGAGAAGAACCCTTCTTACTCTCCTTATTTTCTATATAAGAAATAATGAAAAGTAAACTGGGGGGCGCCTGCCTAGGCCATGAGGCCCGAAACAAAACATTCATGTAAACATCTTAAATGAAATACAAGTATGTGCCGATAATGAGAAAGTTCGATCACCGACTCTCTTGAGTATCTTGAAAGGCCCAAATAAAGATCTTGAAATGTATACTTCTTCTTGTATATCCACTTGCAAGGTAAAGCATTTTTGCTCCTTGGTAATTCAACCAAATCCCAAGTCTCATTAGCCACAATCAAATTTTATTTTGATTGCATAGCCTGCTCCCACTCAACACAATCGTCCATTTGTATAGCTTCTTTGTAATAGGTTGGCTCTTCACTGTCAGTGACCCAACTGTGGTGTATACCCGACTCAAACCACTTAAACATGCGTGCTACTCGTATAGAGTGTCTCAATGCTTGAGTGTTGGACTCTAATCTCTCTGGAGCCATAATAGTATTGATAGCCGTTTTTTGGCTTTCCATAATTGCCATAGTAAACTAACTCACCCTATCAAATCACTCAAACATTTTGGTTATCCCTACCATTTCACTATACATAGGCGTGTGTGAGTTAGGGGACTTTCCCCATATTTTCTTAAAAACCCTTAATTAGCTAGTCACTGGGCTAGTTGAGCCAAAAAAGAAAAAAAAAAAAGTATATTATGGCCCATTTGTGTGTAATATTTCATTGTATATAGGGCCTAAATAGAAGGATTTTTCATGATTATTTTGGTATTTATTTAAATATCTATACTTAGGTGTGTGTTATTTATGCCATGTACATTGACTCACCATTACCATATTTTTTCTTACCATTTTGCATACTCTTTATTCCATAACAAAATAATTTCATGCAAGCTTCTCTTATTTTTGGTGTAACTCCATTCCAACAAAAATCCAAAAAAACTAGTTCTATTTATGTGTATATCTTTTCACTATTGTGATTTTTTACTTCCTACATCTATTCTCTATTACTCTCATAAATTAGACCACCAAAAATATTCATCTTTTTATGATAGACTTATAATGAGAGAAATTTATTTTGACCCCTTTATATTTTTTCCACCTATATTATTTATATTTGACATGTACATATTTTTTTAGACCCCTCAATATTTGATTTTCTTAGTTGTACTATTCACTTATATCATGATCTCAATAATATCTTCAAATATAGACCTACCAAATAAGGTCAAGGGTATGTGGCATGCATGCATGCACCATGGGGAGCTCACTCTTGGAGGTATTCAAAAGAATCATCCAAAGAAGGACCTCACAAGGACCTTTTGCAGTGGAAAAAACAGTCGGTTTTGCTGAATTTTTAAAGATCACATGCTCCCCGAATTTGAAAATGTGATACAAATAAAAATTGTAGCTCGTGAGCTGAACTTTTATCTTAAATTTTTTCATATTTTTTTGAGCTACGAGCTGTGAGCTATGATTTTATTGGTGGACCCCAGTTTGCTCATGCTATGCAGCCACACTCCCTCTTCCACTTTATCATTTTCCTCTTTCACACACACTCCTCCCTCTCCTTCCCACTCCCAAACCTGCAACTCCCATGTCCTAATTCACCCTTTTCACCATTGCCACATCTCTCACACCTCCATAGCCTTCATCCTCCATTTCTACACCCTATGTGTCCCCCTTTCTCTCTACATATATGTCCATATTACCATACTCTCTTCAGCTTTGTAAAGAACTTCAAAAAAATCAGCAAAAATCCAAGGATAACCTCTGCAAATATAGGCTTTTGTCATGAATTTGCCAAGGTTTGAAGATAACATAGCTTCATCGACACGCGCTACTTCGCCATGCTGACTGCTTCTTCTTCTAGTGCTGTAAAGAGGTGAATGTCAACTTCTCCAAAGCTTCAACCTCTCTTTACAAGCTCATCCCTTCTCTAACTTTTCTCATCATATATCTCACCATTTGGTGAATGATTTTGTAAATATTTCTTAGTAATAATTACACCACTAACCTTATTGTAAAATGCACCCTCTACTAGAGTAGGCACTCCCAAATTATTCACTCAATCCTCTCTCCTTTCATCCTCAATAATTCTCTTCCCTTGAGCCCACATCCATGTGACTCAAAGGATAAGAGAGACCCAACCTCATTAAAAAAAATATATATATATATATATATATGCATAATCTTTTATTCCTTCAAATAAACATGATTAGGCCTAATCCAAATTGGGGCTTCTAAAACCTATAAATAGAGCCCTTCTCTCCCTTGTAAATCATCCCATGATCACACTACACCACACCATTCTCAACACATGACACACCACTCTTCAAGCCTAGTTGTGTAGAGTGTGTACATTGTGAGTGCTCTATTCCATCAGTAAACATAGGTGCATGGAGAAGCTTGAAGTTAGTTATGCCATCTAGAGGAGTGTAGTGATATTATACTCTGCAATCACACTTGTAGCCTACTCTCGTCCATAAATAAGATTCATAGTTTTGGGTGCATTTGTATGCCGCAACTACGACTCTTCTCTCCAAATTGACTTGATAAGTTGTCTAATCAGGTGGTTGAAGGTATATTGTCCTTGAAGTTTGTTGTGCCATTTCATGCTTGGTGGTTTGAGGGCTTGTTGAATTGTTTGCCTACAAGGTCAATTGTAAGAGGGTGCTCGGTGAGAGGGCTCCCGTGACCCTAAGACAATTTGTGTATTGGAAAAAAGGTCAAGTTTTGTGTTGTCTCTCTATTTCTCATCGATCTTTGTGTGCATCTAGTCTTTAAGGCTAAGATTGAGCTGCTCAAGTTGATTTGTGCTCTTTACCTCTCTCTGGCGTGGTGAATGTTTGTATTTGCTATGTGTGGCTATCTGGAATTCCCCTCTCATTGTGCGTTTGAGTACAAGGAGATATCACCTGCGTCCTAGTTCGCATCTACAACTAGGTGGTGCCCCTTTTATTGTTTGGTTTCTGGCTGTGTGTTGTTGTTGTCTCTGATTGTGCTTGCGCCAGCCCCAATTGAGCAGCACGGGAGCCTCGAAGGGTGTTTAGAGGACGCTCTTCTTGTTTCCCGCCCCGGACGACCTCAGTATCTTGCACTTGAGGATTATGTGCAGCACTAATGTTCGGAGGCTACATCCTCAAAACAAACGTGTTTGTACTCAACTTCTTTAATGGGCTTCTTGTGCATTTTTTACTTATTGAAAATCACCTATGAGCTACGAATGACTTTGGGAGATTCTCGGTGCCAGAGATGATCCATCTCTCCATTTGCACCATAGCCAATAAAATGCATTTATGTGACCTGGGGTCTAACTTAGACAAATTTCTTTGGGCACATATGCATATACCTCATATCCAAATACATGTAAATGCTCATAGCTTCAGTCCATAACTCCTCTCGAATTTTGAAATTCAAAGAATAACTAGATGACCTATTGATGATGTGCACTGCTCTAAGAGGTAAGCTTCACCATATAAAACATAGAGATAACTCGCCCTTGAATTGTGCGATTCATTCTTTCAACTATCCCATTTTGTGCAGGTGTGTATGGAGTAGTAAACTGTTGACAGATGCCTCTTTGATTGCAAAAATCCTTGAATTTTGTGAAACATTGTCCATGCAAAAAGCTTTGAGCTTTTTTCTTGATTGGTTCTCAACCATGGTAAAGAATTTTTGGAGCATAGGAAAGACCTCTTCCTTATGCTTAAGGAGATACACCCACACCTTTCTGGTAGAATCATCTATGAACGTGAGAAAGTAGTTTCCCCCCCTAGAGTTTTATGTGGCATTAGACCACACAAATTACTATGCACTAAGACTAGGGGTGTGCCTGGTTTCTTGTTCAATGGCGAAGATGTCAATCTAGTATGTTTGCCGTATAAAAAATGCTCACTCAATGGAAAGTCCGTGTAATCTAACATAGGTAAGTAGCCAAAATGATGAAATGTTTTCATTTCCTTTTGGCTAATATGCCCTAGCGGGCTATGCCACAACTTAGTAGACGACAGCTTGGCAACATAGATAGAGTGTTTGTCGACACTCAAAACGAACATAGAGTTTAGGGATCCTCTTTTGCAACCTTTCATCATGATAAGGTTTTTGTTGAAAATCATCCAAGAATGATTACCAAAAATTGTAGTGTAGCCAAGATCATCCAACTGCCCTATAGAAAGAAAGATCTTTGTAAGCTTGGGCACATGTCTGACATTCTACAACACAAAAGTAATGCCGTTATGCATTTCAAGTTTCACATCACCAATGCCAATAATGTCAAGCTCATAGGAGTCACCAAGCTTGACTATGCCATGCATGGATGCATAAGAGGAAAACCACTCTCTATGCGGTGTGACATGAAAACTTGCACCAAAATCAAGAATCCAATTATGTGCAACACCCTCATCGTGTGCAACCAAAGCATCTGAAGTGAGATCTAAAGTGAAAACGAGAACATCTGAGGGATCTACTGTCACCTCTGCATGAATGTGTATTGGCATAATATTCATCATTAGAGGAGGAGTATCCTCCTCCTCTAGTGAGGAGGAGCATCCTACTGCAATGCTAGGTATGGGAGACTCAACCACATTGAGCTCCTTGATCTTTATCGTACTTTTGCCTTTGCAAGAATTATCTTTTTGTTTTTTTTTTTCTCGTAGGAAACTACGACAATCCTTTTTGTAATGACCCTTCTTATGAAAATAGTAACACTCGACATTTTTGGCACTACTGTCTGTACTTGAGTTTCTGTGTCTACTAGGACAACAAGGATTTTGATGTCTACTTTTGCTTTTGTATTTTTTCGTATCACAGCCTCTTGATGTTGTTGAACTTCTAGCCATATATGCATCTCCATGACTAGAAATGTCAAGATATTTACATTGGATTTCTTCAGTGAGCAACACATTTGTGACCTCATTGAACACTAACTTGCCAGCCATATATGCATCTCCATTACTAGCAATGTCAAGAGATTTACATCCAATTTGTTCAATGAGCAACATTGTGACGTCATTGAACACTAACTTGACATTCACAGCCGAATGCTAATGGATGTGCAAAAGATGTCCCATAAACTGGGTAGAGAGCATAACAAGAATATAGACTTGAGTTTGTTGTCAAACTCCTTATGTCCCTGAGATGTCAACTAACTGAACAAGGAGTTGAACTTATTTAAGTGACTAGAAAATATGCTACCTTCTTTCATCTTGAGCTTTTGCACTTAAACTTCTTTCATCTTGAGCTTCTTTCATCTTGAACTTTGTTGGATGCACTTTTGCTCTCCCATGCTGAACATAAGCTATCCCAAAGTTCCTTGGTTCTTGTCTTCCCTATGATAGTGAAGAACACTGACTCGGCTAGCTGTAGACATATCGTAGCCATGGCTCTTGCATCCAAAATCTCCTACTCAGCTTGCATATAGTCATCATCCTCTTCACTCTCTTTTAACGGCTATGATAGGCCTTTGTTTGTCATTACATCTTTCATGTGCTCTTTCCACATGGTGAAGTTGCTGGCATTGACTTGCATATGAAATACCCTCCTTTTCTGAAGAAGAAACCATCAGTGACAAGAGGGTTTGAGAGGTCTACTACTATGGCAAGAAGCTGCAAGAATTTGGACAAAGTAACCTTTGTATCGAGAGTAAAATATCAACCAAAATACGCTCAAAGGTGCCAAAAATGAAAGTCACGACTCGTGGGAAGGAAACCCAACAGAGTCACCTTTGTGTAAGGAGTCAAAACTCAGCTCAAAATATGCATAAATGTGTCAGATGCACTAATTGGGTATCAAAAAACTGACACTTTCACTACCATTGTGATTGGCAACTCGGAGTCAAAAGTATATGAAGCCACCCAGATACATATCCTACGGCGAGGGTACCGAAAATGTGGAACTCCAACTACTTGTATCACCGAAGGTGCCTCAACATTCAAGCACACCCCAACTCAAAGAAAATCTCACGATATTGACTCTCCAAAGGTTTATGTAGACACAAATGGACTAGCCACAGTCTTAGAAAGGGCTCTTCTAGTCTGAGTCTCAAAAACGGTCGAGAAAAACTGCCAAACTAGCCAAAAATTGGCTCCACACGTACTATAGTGGGTAGTGTCTGCAACTCAATGCACGTGAGTAAACCGCACTTAAATAGGTATCAAGAACTGCAACATGTAGTAAAAGTGATCCATGCGGGGATATCTGCTCTCAAAAGAGCTCAGTAGCACTAGGTGTGCTCACAAAAAATGCATATGTCAACACATTTGTTTGCAGAGAAACTACTGTCAAAATGATTGCCAAATCACCTGTGAAAGCATTCTGCCAGGTTATCTAGAGAATTTGTGCGTAAACCGGCTGCAAAACCCCACGTAACCTGCAATCTATGTATGGGTGCCGCTATGCGCCGATTTTCATCCCTGAGAAAAAATGCGCTAAACAAATAGCCACCAAAGGTGTCATAACCAAAAATCATGCCGTAGAGCACGATCCATGCTCTTGATGCGAATGCCGGGTGTCACTCCTCTATGGTAGAGGTACCTCACCCATGTGTGTGGCAAGCACAATTGTGGATTGCGGGGAAAAGTCGTTCGTATGAAACCGGTTCCAATGGCAAAAATCCACCTATAATGGGAGTAATGTCGAGCCGATACCAAAACATGAGAGTCAATGTCAAAACCGCTCTAATCGCCGATGTGGATGTTGTCTCCTGTCACCGAATGAGAGTGGCTAGCCAAATAGCCGTAGACGCACCGAGGTCGAGGCCATCAATGCTCGAAGCCGCTATCCATGCGCACTCTCTCTCTATCAATGCCTGAGAATGGAGATGCCCATACATCCAATCACTCTCTCTCTCACTCTGTTGTCTCGAGCTCAGTCTCTCTACTCAAGCTGTCTGTGTGTGAGCGGGTTTGAGAAGTTGAGATTGTCAAACACAAGCTTGAAATTAAAAAAGAGACTGATCTTTCTCACTCACACAAGTTCAAAGTCCATGCTGTCTCTCTATCGTCTCTCTTCACACTCTCTCTCTGAATCTCTCATGCTCCAATATGTATGAGCAGGGATCAAAAGTCGAGGGGGGTGAACCCACCCTTGCACACAAGAATTCTAGAGGCAAAGTTTTTTAAAAAATAGATTTCACTATCAAATTCTAGTTATTTTCCAGACTAATTGCAAAGGCTCTAACAACTTGCTCTGCCCCAATTCCCTATGCAATTTATTGCTTTCGTCAAAGTGCTTTGCTCAAGCCTTGCTTGGTGTGTCATTGTGTGTGTGTGGGGGGGGCTTTTCCTTGCTTGGTGTAGTGCTGCCTCTCTTCTACTAAGTTTGGCTCTTCTTTGCTTGGTTTACTGCTCAATTTTTCTGGTTGCTCTCGCTATCAAATAGTGTGTGTGTGTGTGTGTGTGTGTGTGTGTGTGTGTAAACAACACACCACACAAGTCACTAGGAAGAGGATGGGGCATAGGAGGGACTCTTTATTTTCCATGAGGTTGTAGAGGTGATTAACATTTTGACAAATAGATGTATGCCCTGTGTGCAAGAATGGTCGGTGTGTAAGATGTGTAAGAGTGGTCAAAGGATGCACCTTTTTCCCCAAAAAGGAGGTGGAAAAATTTATGATTTTCCGTCTTCCATAACTCCCACATATTATCTCCGATTTGACCGAAGATCATAGATCTGCGTCCTACGCGTCAAGTTCTTTCCATAGATATGCTACATGATTTGGTTTTACCCGCTAGATTTAAAATTCCATTTTGGGGGGAACTTTGAATTCAATTAAACTAGCCGTCTTGTCTGCTTGAATTCAAAAGTTTTCCTTTGATTGCATTCTTGATACTAAAGGTTTGACTTCCTTAAACTACCAAATAAAGAGGCCCTCCTAGACCCCATTCTCTTCCTAATGTCAAGTCGATCCGCTACCTTGCAATTGATCGGTGTGCGTGTTAGTGTGTGAGCAACACCACCAAAATATTTGACTTTCTTGGTTCCTTGTTGACCCTATCAAGACTGTCGGCTACCCCAATGTCAAACCTCACAAGGTAGCACACCATGTTGAACCTCTGTCTTGATGGAAAGCAAGTGTGAGAGTGTGTTTGTGTGAGGGAGCACCACACACATGCCCAGGTGACTTCTCTTCACATGATGTTGCATTGGCTTGCTACGTGCACACTGAGTGTTTGTTGTTTGTCCGAGTATTGCTATGGCTACTTACTAAGCCTCAAGATTCAATGCTCTTGATTTCCTAGATTCTCCTTGCACTCAAGACTTTGTAGTGCTCGTGATGGTCAATTTCCCCAATTTTCTTATGGCTTGACTGTCGATATGGATGTTGCTCCCCATAATGCCTATTCTCTACCAACGTTGCAGCTTTTGTGGCTGTCGATTGCAACTACCCAATGCTTCTTCTCAAGATTCCAATTTGGTTGCTCAATGCTCTGAGCTTATCCCAAGCTTACTCAAGCCTTGAATTTGCTGCTGCCAGCTTGCTCAAATCTCAACCTGATTCTCAAGATTGACCTTCTATTGAGAGAGAGAGAGAGAGAGAGAGAGAGAGAGAGAGAGAGAGAGAGAGAGAGAGAGAGAGAGAGAGAGAGAGAGAGAGAGAGAGAGAGAGAGAGAGAGAGAGAGAGAGAGAGAGAGAGTTCTCTCACACATGATTCCTCCCTTGAATCCACTATCTACAGATATTCCTTCAGAATCCTCAAGATTCTTAAAGCCCAAGAGAGGATGCGTGCACTGACGGGGCTCTGAGATCCATCAGATCTACTCCAATCCAATTCCATATATTGTACAAGATCTACAACTACCAAGCTCGTGCCAAGATTCATCGCTTTTGTCTTGCTATTGAGACGCCTTTGTGCATGCATAATAACCGAGCCATAGCTTTGATACCAATTGTGGGGATTGTACTAGCAGAGTGTGCGTGTGAGGAATGCATGCAAGAGACAAGAGAAGAGAATTGAGGAAGGGGATGAAGCACATATAGGGAGATGGGTTAGTGGAGAGAAAAGTGTGAGAGAGTCAACACTCTCACTTTCTCTCCCTATATTGATTAGGGAAAAATAAGAGTAAGGGTGGTTTTCCAAGGTAGAATGAGAGCTGACCTCTTCAGATAGCTATACCAGAGTTCAGAGCTATTGATTATTTAGGCAATTCAGTTAGTAAGGACTGTAATTAAGTATTGGACTGAAACAAAGAACTGAATGGAACGGGAGACACAAACTGGAAGATTATTATTATAGATTAAGATCATTAGTACAAAGATAATCAGTTCAGTGTACAACAGGCTCAAGCTCAGATGAAGTCTGAGGATTGATCACGGGAGTAAGCGATTATAGAGTTTAAAGCCAAAAGCTTATGAAGCTAAAAGTCTGGAAGCAAAATCTTGTAAGCCAAAAGTACAAAAAGCCCAAAAATCTAACCCTTGCATACAATGTAGTGACTCCTATTTATAGGCTTACATAGTTATTGTAGTAATTGTTGTAATTAGTGTCAAGTAATTACTGCCAGTGTAGCTGTGCCATTGGTCTCTCCCCGGAGGTGACTCTCCGAATCTCATTAGAGGTAATAAATACCCCTCCAACAAGCACAAGAGGGAGCACTGCAAGAGCGCCACTATAGCCATGCCGCCAACCTACGCCTCCATCCTCTCGCTACTCCATCCTGCCTCCAATCGCCAACGTTCTCTCTGTTCATGTTCTCCTGAGCCATCCTTGTAATCAGCCTTACTTCTTATTGTCTAGCCAACCTTATTAACACTAGGTTGGTAATGGGACACTTTTATGTCTTGGGACACGTTTATGTCCTATTAAGTGACCATTTTCCTTGAATTATGTCAAGAGTTTCAAAATGGATTTTGAGGTGCTATCTGTCTAGAAAGTTGTCTCATGAGCTGAAAAAAACTCTGCATTTTTTTGGAATATCAATTCCATCTTTAACCTTGTCGTTGCACAACATTTCACAACCCAAACTGTATGAAAAAATGGGTCCTGTTTTTGGATTTTTTTCAAATTTTTGCAGCTATACCACTTTAGAATTCATGTTTGTGAGGTCTATAATGCTAGAGAACTATCTTCAGTAGTCCTCAACATGTCTTGATGCTTCTAGGGAGAAATAAATGTTAAAGTTGTAAGTTATGACCAAATTACAATTATCAAATCCTGTTTTTTAGCCAACTTTAGCTCTTCTATTATTTTTTTTGGTGGCTTTCATGATATCCAAATGCAGTTTTGATTTTCTATGTCGCATATTGTGACATAAAGCTAATATTCCTTGAGTTTTAGGGCACCTAATACCCTATTTTGCATAGTAGACAACGATGGTTGATTTTTTCAATTATAGAAGAAAACGAAACATTCTAGTATATCAAGTATAACTTTTTCAATATTGTTAGTTTCTTGTGACAACTACATGCATTTTGTAGGTAGTAACCATATCTAGTCATAAGGATCAAATTTGGCTAGATATTGAATAGTTTCTATGGGATTCTACACTCATAATGTTGAGCCTAGTTTTTTCATGTTTGCTGTATTTAGCACTTCATCTTTGTCCCCAAGATTCCCCGTGGTAAGAGATGTATTATTCTTTTGACATGCTCCATGGCTCCTTATGAACCTAAAGGACAATATGGAACTAAGAAAACATGCATATAGTATTGTATTGAGCGTGGCTATAGAAACTTTGATGATAGGTTTGCAGAATGGTAAAAATTCAACTTTTTTGTACCTATTTCTTTTGGCAAAACAAAAGATAGTGAGTGAGAAGCAATCATATGTTCTGATCACCAACCCATTGAAGTTAACTAGGGAATTTATCTCAAGTCCTACAAAAATCCCTAATCTTATTTTTATGCAACAAAACATAAGAAATGACTGTTTTGATGAAAATGTACTGGTCCGTCAACTTTGGAGGCTTGGTGTGACCAAAAGATGAGAAATTTTACAAGTTTCTTATTTTTTCCATCTGTAGTAGGCCTTGAACTATAACCTCATGAAAGTATTTTACAAAATGAGTGGATCTACTATGGTTTTGGAGGTTTTTTTCAAAACCCTGAAAGGACACTTTTATGTCCTGTTAGGTTACCAACCTAGTGTTAATCAACTACTTATTCAGTTCATCATCGTTTTACCTTCTTATATCAAGTTCCACTTTAAACACATTTAATCTGCGGCATTTCACAGGGGCAATGATAAAGTGCTAAATATAGCAAACATGAAAAAATTGGGTTTAGCATTATGACCTCTAGAAACCCATAGAAACTACTCAATATCTAACCAAGTTTGTAGTCTATGATTAGATATGATTACTACCTACAAAATACACACAATTGGCCTAAGAAACTAGCAATATTGAGAAAGTTATACTTGCTACTCTAAAATGTATCGTATTCTTCAGCAATCAAAAAACTCAACCATCATCATATATTGTTCTATATAGCATATTAGGTCCCCCAAAACTCAAGGAAGATTAGCCTTATGTTATACATTACACTTAGACAATCAAAATTGAATTTGGATATCAAGAAAGCCACCAAAAAAATCATAAAAGTGCTAATTTTGGTCAAAAACATGATTATGCAATTCTTGTAAATTGGTCATAACTTTCAGTTTTAACACTTAGCTCTCCCTACAAGCATCAAAACATGTTGAGAAATATGAAGGCCTAACCTCTAGCCATCTAAACCTCACAAACATGAAGTTTAGAGTGGTATAGTTGCCAAAAATTGAAAAAAACCAAAAACAGGACGCGTTTTTTCACACAGTTTAGGTTCAAAAATGTTGTGCAAGAGTAATGTTAATGGTGAGATCAATACTCCAAAAAAAATGTTAAGACTTTTTCAGCTCATAAGGAAACTTTGTGGATATATAGCACCTAGAAAGTCATTTTCATACTCTTCGAATAATTCAAGAAAAATGGTCACTTAACAGGACACAAAAGTGTCCAAGGACATAAAAGTGTCCTGTTACCATTCTAGTGTTAATGAGTTTATGATCATCCATAACAAATCAGCTCCCTATCACCCACAAGCAAACGGACAAGCTAAGCATACGAATAAAACTCTCAGCTCGGTGCTGGCTAAAGTAGTTAGTTCAGGAAGGACAGACTGGGAAATGAATCTCCGTGTTGCTCTATGGGATTATCGAGTTTCATTCAAAACAAGTTTAAATGCTACACCCTTTAACCTTTTTTATGGTCTTGATGCCATACTTCCAATAGAATTTCTATTGTCGACATTAAGGGTAGCACAGAATCTTGAGTGGACTAGAAATGAATTGTCAGAAAGACTTGAAGACTTAGAAAAGCTAGATGAGCAAAGGCTAACTGTTGTAGCTCACATTTGTGCACAGAAGCGAAAACAAAAACAAATTTTTGATTCAAGCCACTTAATCACAAAAATATTCAAAAAAGGGGACTTAGTTTTAGTCTACTCCCTTCAGCAACACATTTCCAAGTTCAAGAAAAAGGGAAACAGATCGTTTATCATTGAAGATGTATGTCCAAGTGGAGCAGTAAAATTGTCCACCCTAGATGGTGAACCAATGGCTAATTGGATTGGTAGATGTTGTTTAAAGAAATACAATTTGTCGCTAATTAATGAATTACTCGAAAGAATGCATGCAGCCAAGCAAAGGAAGATTAAACGAAAGCAGGTTATTAATGAAACCCAAGAGGAAGCTCGGCTTCGGGTACTCAAGCAAAAAGCTGCTCTCAAGAATCAACAGATATCAATTCCCATCAACACTCTGGAAATAGATGACTGAAAATGGGAATTACCTAAAGATGCAGTTTCAACAGATGATGACTGGCTCGATGGAATGGACCTGCGCATCAATGTACAGCTCAACAATCAAAGCACCATTGCTTTGGTCGACATAGGATCTAGAGTAAATGCAATCAGTTATTCCACATACAAGAAGGCCAGAAGTCAAGAATTGACAACAACAGGAATAACGACAATCAAAGGATGCAACAAGAACCCAACCCCAACATTGGGAGTAGTCAACTTGAACGTGATATTACATGGATGTTCATGTCCTCATTAGTTTGTATGTTTACCAGATGAACACATGAATGAGATGATGATTCTTGGAATTCCCTGGATGCGGACATACAGAGCAATACCAGATTGGGATACAAATCAGCTAAAGCTATCACCTAAAGGAGGGAAACTCATCGTTCCAATCGCACTAAGCAAGGGGGAATGAAAAAGAAGCAATCAGTAGAAAAAACCATGAAGTAGTCAATCTTCTCCATCCCCTCGACAATCAAATGCTACATGAAACATGCAAGGAGTCAGGCAAAGTTGGGGTACCAAAAGCACAGTTTAAGGATAAACCGATTCAGATCTGGGTGCCTAAAACTTCACCGACAAAACAAAAGAAGGTTCCAAGAGTTAAAACACAGAGATGAGCATCTCCAAGCAAGGAACCTAACATGAAAATGGTTTTGAAGAAAAAGGAGCACTTATCTTCTCCACAAACCGTAAAACCAATCAAGCAATGGCGAGTAATAAGACTCCACCACACCATACAGCACCAAGCATACCAAGCTACCAATGGCTAGAAAAAGCTCGACAACAGTCAAAAGTGATACCAGCAGCAGCTAAAGCATTGAGTGTGTTGAAGCATCCTGATGGTACAATCAAACAAAGAGCACACAAGCTACAAGATTTTCTCTTTGAAAGACATCAGAAGCAAACCTCGACATCATAAACCTTTGAGTTAATTACTCAATACCCAGCTCTTGCACAACATAATGGTTTGAACTGCATTGATCTTCATAGAATGGTAGATCCAACAACCATGGCTATGCATAGACACAATTTTTCAACCCATGCACACAGTCGTCTTGGACGCCATCTAGGAGGGGTGGAAGGGCACTAAGGACTAAGTAATCAAGGGTAATGTTTGAAGAGGGAGAAAAAAGTTTTATGTTAATGTGTGATTTTTTGCAAAATAACCTAGTAATACCCTTATAATTCATTATCAAGGGAAATTCACTGATAATATCTTCCCAATGAGTGTAAATAGTGTATATACTATCAAAAAATCATCAAAAATAGTCCTTTTATGGGTATTTTTCATCATTTTTTTTGATAATGAGACTTAAAAACAGGAAAATCCAACAGAAAACAATAAAGCTGTGTTTTTTAATGGATTTTCTTAATTATTGGATTTTTATTTGACTTTTTAGAGCATTTTTCTATTTTCTTTGATTTTTTAAATTGAATAGGTCAAAAATTAATAACAAATAGCAAGGAAGCTCAGATGAAAAAATGGAAGACACAATGGTGATCAGAAAGACAAGGCAGACAAGCACAAAAATTTTCAATAAAATCAGAAGATGGAAGCGGGGCCTACTTTTGCAAAATTATTGTAGAATGAGCTACAGGAATCCGATCACGGAAATTTTTGAGTCTAACATAGATTTCACGGCCTAGTAGGACTAACGGGGGAATCTAAGGAAAATTGGTTTGGGAAGTCCGGATATAGATATCCAAGGTAGGCTAAAACCACCTCATTTCTGCTTGCAGCCTTTGCAGAGAGAGATTTCGACCTCTTTCGTGCAACTTTTTAGGAGCCCACAGTTGATCATTTTCAGTGCCGTCTTACACAAGATGAGGAGTAAGTTCTTTACTCGTCAATGATTCATTTTGTACTGCCTGTAGCTAGTCTAAAGCTCTAGAAAAAAACCCTAGAAACCGAGCAGTGCATGAAGACCTACGACCAAAAACTGACCATGGCGGTCTGCAAGCTCGACCAAATCATATGGGATTCAAACCATAGCATGCCCTAACATAATTCAACCTCTCTATATCATCAGTTGACCATTTGGCAGGGGTTGAGAGAAAAGCTAAGTTTTTGGAAAATGCCAGAAGCTCGATCTCACTCCACAAATGACTTGCTTATGAGGTCCATATACAATGTATATGATTGGTTTGGTGAAATCAATCAAACAAAGCCTTCGAAAAGCAAAAAATGGCTCGAAGGTTACAAAGCGTCAAATTCGATATACGGGGTCAAACTGACTCCAATGAGCCAGAATTAGACAAATTGCTTCATGACTATGTTGCGGACAAGTCCAAAGCCTCGAAGTTGACCAACCAACCCAACAGGCAACGTGGTCACACAAAACGGTGATTTCAAAGTCGAATAAGCACAAAGTGATGCCGGCATGACCAAACTTGACCAAATTCAATTTAGGACTTATTTTAGGTGTATAGAATATGTCTAGGTCAAAAGTTGTAAGTTTTGCAAAGAATTTGTCATTGTTGTAAATAATCATGATTATTTACTTTTGCATCATTTTTGCTTGGAAATTGTCACCTCACCTCACCTATCATGTGTACACACCTATTACATGCCAAAAATCAAGTATGAGCCAAAATGACCACCCATTACTTGGAAAATTGTCAAAAAATGCAAAGAAGTCTTTGCAAGCCAATTTCTTGGTTATGGACAACATTTCTTGATCCAAATCACCTTATATCTCATATACAGAGTCTATACAATGCCTAGAACCACTTTGTACAAAAAAAAAATAAAATTGAAAGAAAAGTTGATAATCGCGATTATTTACTTTCTAGAAAAAATTGAGAAGTTTTGATATTTTTCCATCATACATCCAAATTACATGATGTGGTAAGCTCACTAGTCAAGTTTGAACCAATTTAGAGCTCAAAATCCCAAATTCCCTTTATATGTACTGTTTCAAAGACCTAAAGCCAAAATCTGGTACCATTTTCACCCTATGCATTCAAATGAGCCCATATTTCACTCAGAGCATGTATTTGGTATATACTTCAAGCCTATGAAGCCAAGTTTGCAAAAAGTTAAAAAATTTACTCAGATGTAAATAATCATGATTATTTACTTTGGTTGCGATTTTTTTTTTTGACTTCACAGTTTTGTTCCTTGCATATTTTTATGCATCTATGCTTGTTCAAAAATTGATTTGAAGCAAACTGGATCAAAATTGTCAGCATTTCAGACTAAAGGACATTTCAAAGAAAATTCCGACAAATCTATGAACTTTGCACTCTATTCATTGAACAGGAGTCATGCAAGAAGCAGAGAGGGCCAAGAAAAACCTCAACCAGAAGGAGAAGTTGCAAGAACTTCCCGCTTATCAACTAGACCCTCATTCAGTCAAAGCAGCCAAGGTAGCATACCTCTTCAGAGAACAACTAGAAGAGCATCACACTACAGTCTTCACTGGCAGATTCAAGAGTGAAGAGGAGCATTAGGTGGAGTTGAAACTCTTACCTAAGGAAGTATATGATGTTGCTGCGAAGCCCGAGACCAAAGAAGCCAACCGCAAGCTAGGACTCAGAGACTTCTATGAACAAGAGCCTTGCAGAGTGGATTTTCCAAAAGCTTACGAGCTTTTATCCACAATCAAAGAAGATGGAACGGCCCAAATATCTAACACTCAGGGAAACAAGGTCGAGTGGTCATAACCAAAGATATAGTGGCAGAGGCACTCAGACTGCCTACAGAGGGACTGACAATGAGAGAAAGGGATAGGAAAACAGCATGGAATTTGACAAAAGAGACCACCCTGACTACCTTTGCAGATTTGATTCACAAATAGGTGGAAGAGCCAGCCATATTATACCATCAACACTTCCATTTTTTGGCAAAAAGGCCACCAAGGTACACTATGCCAAATCATGTGATTGCCACCACATTTACCCAAGTTCTAAAGTCGACAACTAGGCAACCAGTGAACCACGCTCAATATGTCCTGACCACCTTGAAGGTCACCAAGAAAGAAGGCAAGATCACTTACTTGGGTGCACCATAAGTTTTGACAAGGATAGCATACCATGCGATTGGCATGGCCGACAATCTACCACCTGCCCCTGACCAAAACACATGCATATTGGCAGCACAAACATCTTAGAGAGAAACAAGGTCAGGAGAAAGATCTTATAAATCCGATAAAGAATTAGCTGACAGCTCGCTAGAAAGGCACATCAGTGAGAGCTCTGATAACAAGGAGAAGACAGCAAGAAGAGAAGAAATAAGGGGAAAAGTTGCGGCCGCCTACCAAGAAGAGCCCGCGCAGAAACAAGCTTGCTTCAAAAGAGAAAAACACGCCTACCAGTGCAATTGACAAGCACAAGGGAAGGACCCAGAGAAATAGGTGCCGAGCAGACTTAAAGGCCCAAGAACGAAGCATCACACAAGAAAAGAGGCTGAAGACCCTATTGAGACATTGGAAAAAATGTACCAAGAGCAACAACAACATAAAGAACCTGAGCCAGAGAAGGAAGTGAGCCGTGCACCTGAAGAGACTACACAGTTTAGGCCAACACCCTCTACTTCCACACAGTAAGACACAACTGAGGCATCCACAAGGCCTAAGGATGACAAAGAAAAATACCAACCCTCTATCTCTACGCAAGAAGAACCAGTAGCTACGACGCAGCAGAAAGACACACATGAGGCTGCAGACACATCCACTCGACTAGCAAGATAAGAAGATTGGCAGTCAAATGGCGAGGTCATATTGCAAGTAAACGAATATGCAAGGCAGATGCAACATATGAAGGAGAGACTCTGATCAGTAGCACTTATCCGCAGTACCAAGGCTAAAGAGCTCGAGATGGTGGTTGACACTCTCCAAGGAGAGTTAGAAGATAGGATGACTATCATCACCATGCAGGAGATGAAAGCCGAAGCTAAACAGCATCAGCTAGCTAGAGATAGACATCAAAAAGAAATAGAGGTGTTAGGTGATCTTCTCACCAAGTTATCAGATGCTTGCAAGGCAAAAGACGAACAGCTGACAAAAGTTACAAATGAACTTCTTACGACATCCCTGCCAGCTCAAAAAATCCAAGTGCAATTGGATGTTGCAAATGCTTCTTTACAGTACTCTGAACAACGAATCGATGATGAGGCAATCTTCTTACAGCAAATCAGAGAAAATCCACTCGTGGGCTCGATGAAAGAGACTGATAAAGTATGCAAGGCACTAGAAAAGTAGAACAAGGACATTGAGTTAAAATTAAAGCTGGAGCAATCACAGCGCAGGGATGTGGCACTGATGCGGATCCATAAAGAAGAAGAGGTCCTGAAAGAAATAACAGAGCTCAAGAGAGTTAACAAACTCCTCAAAGATAGAAAGACAGAAACGTAGGATGAGGTAGGTACTTTAGAGCCGCCGCAGATAGATATACTCTCGGTCTCATTTCATGAGTTGGAGACACGGTCCACAACAGAGCCAAGTGATGAAGAGGATTTTTAGATAAACGTTACAAATGTAGACAGAGTGCCTATGGTCCAGGTTTCAAAAGCTAAAGAAGACGCACTGAAAGAGAAGATCACTTAAGAGGTGGATGAGTAGTGGAAAGCTGCGATGGATTGGAAGTTGAGAGTTCTACACTCTATCAACGTTACTCAACTCACTCCCAATCAGATCAATGCACAATGGCATCAGCAATCCCTACCATACCCTCTCATAAAAGTGGAATTACTATAGGTAAAAGAGAGGTTGTACAAAGATATGCAAGAAGATGGCGCAGATAAAGACCACCCAAAGTGGAGGTTAAGCTGGCTAAACAAGAATCCGCGGTATTTCATTCGGTTCACAAGAGCACTCGCAACCCTTCAAAGAGATCCAACAATTTTTCATGTACTCAGAGTAAGGGCATGGCAAGAGCATGAGGCACTGACAAAGAAGAGGCCAACCTGGCTAAACTACCCAAGACTGCCAGCTACAGAGAAAGGACAAGCAACAGAGGAATACATGGTGAAAACCCTAACGGCGCCATGTCTTTCTTCAAGAGTCTACCAGACCTCTCCTACGCCATGTTATATAAAATATGCCGAATGCTACTGACTTGTATTGAAGTATTTCATGATCTAGAGCAAGCAGGGACCCCGTGGATGTCATTCCTTGAGGGAAATAAGAGGTTATGCTATGATCTAAGTAGTCAGCCTTCTGAAGAAGTACTCTATGGCTTCTACGCCCAGTGTATGTTCTTCCCATCACATAATATGTTGGCGTTCAAGGAAGCTTTCTACACTGGATTCTTTACTTGGTGAACAAAGATCTTTGCACCAGTGATCAGCAACCTCACATCCATATTTGTAGGCTTCTCAAGGGTGGAGCTGAAGAACAGAGTGACCATGCAATTTTTGCAAGTGCCAGTCAAGAAAAATCAAATACCAGAAGGCACTGGATGCGCTTAAAGATCACCTCGCCAGCCGTCAACCTGAAGATTATTTCAGCTCATAAAGTTTTGTCAAGAGACAACACAAGCGAGGAGGGGCCGGGGGGAATGTTAGCAGCAAGCTAACACGGATACCATTTTTTGGAGTTCTCTTTATATAACATTTATTATTTTGATAAATCGGGAATATTGTAGCTTCTATTTTCTCAGATAAACTCTGTAATTAATAAGCCGGGGTACAAGCTTTCAGATTGTATCATCTAGTCACTTCCCAGCTTTGGTAGAACTCCATATTATTAGTTTTGACTACCCAAAAACCTTGGCTAAGGTATAAAAGCCAATTTTGATAAGTTTTTGGATAAGAAATACACAGCGTGAGCTAATGGCTCTCACTCCTCTCCTTCTTGCGCTTCCTACTCCCTCCTCGGTTGTCACATTGTAGTCGCATTTGCTGAATTGCAACCGCAAATAAGAGCTCTACGCATTAAAGTAAGCAGTTCGTATTATTTCGTAGCTTTTGGCGTTGTTGACCCGCAGCCTAATTTCATCATAACTAGGAATTTACACTTTCAAATCAGAAACTAAGCATAGGTGGGGTATTGGGACATCATTGCTAAGCATTTAAATGCATTCGGGGTCGAAGACGACTAGGTCAAAAATCCACTACTGTTAATAATTTTGATTTTGGAACTTGACCTAAAGTGGGGTTTGAGACCATAAGCATGTGTGCTTAGGTCATATAAACTTGTCCTAGACGTTTTGTTACGTTTGGATATCATTTGATGCTGTAACGGATGTGATTTGTTTGCCGATGAGCATTTGGCTTTTGGTGATTTCAGTCACTTGAGTGTAGCTTGAGTTAGATGCGAGTTATTAGTTTTTTTCCGAGAGTTTGACAACCTCTTGTAGCCTCAATGCACTAGTCCAGTCAGCTTCATCCCATGGATTGACAATTTAATCATGGTTCGCACTAATACTGCAATAAGATAGGATGGTGAGGTTAGACATGCGTCCCACAAGAGGGTATGAATAAGAGCCATCAAAAGTTTTGCAGGGTTGCATACGCAAGATGCCACATCTTGAACATGTTCTTCTATGCAAAGGTCCCAATGAGACACAATAGTGCACAATTTTGACTTACAAGCTTTCTTAAGCTCATGGCACCATGGACATTGGACTCACCACCTACCCCTTTTGCATACGAGAGTTCATGACAAGGTGCATGAGTTCATTGGCTACTCTCAACCTTTATTACTTACTTAGTGGGGCATACCAACAAGAGCTTGTCCACAAAAATCATATTTACAATATAGGTAAGCTATTGAGTAGTTGGGGCAGGCAATAGCACATCCTCTACTACCTTCCTATTGTTGCCAAATTCAATGATAGGATCTTGACATCATCGAGGAGCATCGATTGCCTTTGGGTCGCATGGCCAACTATTCATGCTCCCCAGGTTGGGGAACATGGGATGTTACAACTCAAGCTACAATATGAATATATTCATGCTTTGTACCCTCTTTCTTGTCTATGGAGAAACTTGTGGATACTCTCATAAGACATATCCAACTCACAACAGTAGAGTTCAACCATTTGATAAACCATAAATAACATACCACTAAATGTATGAAATAGACCCATTCAAACCATAGAACAATGACTAAATAAACATAAGTTGCATTTCTCACTAAAAGATTTAAGTCCCGCTAGTTGCATAGTCTAAGCAGAGGATTAACACTAGAATGGTTACCTAACAGGACATAAAAGTGTCCTTTCAGGGTTTTGGGAAAAAATTCCAAAACCATAGTAGATCCACTCATTTTGAAAAATCCTTTCATGAGCTTATAGTTCAATAACTACTACATATGGAAAAAATAAGAAACTTGTAATTTTTCTCATCCCTTGGTCACTACAAGCCTCCAAAGTTGATGGACCAGTGCATTTTGCCCAAAACAACAATTTCTTACGGTTGATTGCATATAAATAAGAGTGGGGATTTTTGTAGTACATGAGATAAAATGCCCCGTTAACTTCAGTGGGTTGGTGACCAAAACATATGGTTGCTTTTACCTCACCAATTTTTGTTTGGGCAAAAAAAAAAGGTACAAAAAAGTTGCATTTTTGCCATCATTAGGGCCAATTTGGATGAAAAAAGGGCTATGTAAGGATCTGAAAAGGGGCAACCTAAAAAACACCATGAAGATCTTACCAAAACTATTCAACATGGGTACTCATTGGATAGAGCTCATCAAGCGCCACCCATGGACCATTTGAGTGCTATATTTGGAGTTCATATGCAAAGGTTATGGCTAAAATAGTGCAAAATATTCCAAAAGCAACTGAAGGAGATCTTGACAGGTGTAAAAAAGTGCCATACTTTTGGAAATGTGGCTCCTCCTTGACCCTTAGATCAAGAATAGAGAAACCCTAAGCAGCCCTTATTTCATCCAAATTGGCCCTAATGTTCTACGGACCTATCATCAAAGTTTCTATAGTCACGCTGAATACAGATACTATATACATGTTTTCTTAGTTCCCTTTGGGCCTTTGGATTCAAAAGGAGCCATGGAGCATGTCAAAAGGATAATGAATCTCTTACAATTGGAACTTTTGGGGCAACAATAAAGTGCTAAATACAGCAAACATGAAAAAACTGGGTTTAGTATTATGACCTCTAGAAGCCCATAGAAACTACTCAATATCTAGCCAAGTTTGTAGTCTATGATTAGATATGGTTACTACCTAAAAAATACACACAATTTGCCTAAGAAACTAGCAATATTGAGAAAGTTATACTTGCTACTCTAAAATGTATTGTATTCTTCAGCAATTAAAAAACTCAACTATCATCATATACTATGCTATATAGCATATTAGGTCCCCCAAAACTCAAGGAAGATTAGCTTTATGTTATACATTACACTTACACAATCAAAATTGAATTTGGATATCAAGAAAGCCACCAAAAAAATGATAAAAGTGCTAATTTTGGCCAAAAAACAGGATTATGCAATTCTTGTAAATTGGACATAACTTTCAATTTTAACACTTAGCTCTCTCTACAAGCATCAAAACATGTTGAGAACTATGAAGGCCTAACCTCTAGCCATCTAAACCTCACAAACATGAAGTTTAGAGTGGTATAGCTGCCAAAAATTGAAAAAAAACCAAAAACAGGACCCGTTTTTCACACAGTTTAGGTTCAAAAATGTTGTGCAAGAGTAAGGTTAATGGTGAGATTGATACTTAAAAAAAGATGCTAAATTTTTTTCAGCTCATAAGGCAAATTTGTGGATATATAGCACCTAGAAATTCATTTTCATACTCTTCAAATTATTGAAGCAAAATGGTTACTTAACAGGACACAAAAGTGTCCAAGGACATAAAAGTGTCCTGCTACCATTCTAGTGTTAACATATAATTTTAGCCTCACAACAATGACTAAATGAACTCAAGTCAGACTTATGCAAACACACGAAATTAAACCTCGCTCAAAAGAATAGTTTAAACTAAACTTTACCTATTCAATCCATGCAACAATGGTTGACTAGTCACTAAAGCCTTGAGCTCCTTCAAACAGAAAAAGTAAGTAAGATGAGGTCTTTAAAGTCCCTTACAACACACTTGCACGATGTATACATGATTTGTTTTTTGGACAACTCGCACAAATCTCGTGGAAAATGACAAACACGTCCTTGAACGTTACCAAGGTCGCTTGACCGCACTCAAATCCATGACCTAGATCACGACAGTCGAGTGTTTAACCAATCATGATTTTTCTATTAGTACAATGCACTACAAAATCCAAAACAAAATTTCTTTGTTTAATTAACTCTCTTGACCTATCTTAAGTGTATTTACGTGCATGTAATTGTTTATATAAATATACAAATATTAGCACTTTCAAGCATATATTCTATGTGAAAACTATGACACCTGATGAATAAGCTTTGACTAAACTTTGATATCGTCTTTTGCAAGCTCTTACAGGCAAACATGCAACATATTGCGCACACGCATAACACACATACAATTACTCAAGATGTATATTCAGATTTTCATTATAATCACACATAAAATTGTTTTACTTAATTCCTCAAGCGATAATTGTTCAAGTGAGTCTCTCTATCTCCTCGTGCGTGCAGATTGTTAGTGTGTGAAGGAGTACGAGCGGAAGTGCGACGCAAGAGAGAGTACGAGAAGAAGGGCACGAGGATATGGTGAATTCGCTCTGTTCTAATGTGTAGAGCATAGTGAGTTCTCATTAGGTTTTTACAAAGAATATGTGTACATACGTGGCGGCCCGCCAACTTACCCGGGCGACCACATTGGGCTTTATACCCCAACAACGTCCCACTTAAAGTCCAATGTGGAACTTTAAGTGTGAGAGAAGCTACTATACAAGCTAATATATAAGAGATGTAGAGAAGTGATGTACTACCCCACACCTAACTGCTTTGCAAAAATGCGCAAAGCTCTCTGAGGGAAGTCCTTTTGTAAGTAGATCAGCAAGATTTTATGTGGTGTGAACTTTGACAAGCTGAATTTGCTTATCCTTGAGCATTTCCCTGATGAAATGATACTTCACATCCACATGCTTTGTATTTGAGTGATAAACTGGATTGCGAGCCAATTGTATAGCACTCTGACTATCACAATATAGCACAGGCATCTCTTCTTTGATTCCCAAATCTATTACTAGTCGATTAAGCCAAATTGATTCTTTGCATGCCTCTAATGCGGCAACATATTCAGCCTCTATTGTAGATTGAGTAACACAATATTGTAATCTAGAACGCCATGATACTACTCCACCAGCCAATGTAAAGACATACCCTGATGTAGACCTTCGGTTGTCTAAGTCACTTTCATAATCTGAGTCTGTAAAACCCTTTACACTTAGCTCCTGACTCCCATAGCATATACGCATACTCTTTGTAGCTTTCAAGCATCTCAATATTCCTTTCACTGCCTTCCAATGTTTCTTGCCTGGGTTTGACATGTATCGACTTACTACTCCCACTGCAAATGCAATGTCTGGGCGAGTAGCAATCATTGCATACATCAAACTACCCACTGTAGATGCAGATGGAATCTTATCCATTTCAGCTTGTTCTTCCTCAGACACAGGACAATCTTGTTTGCTAAGTTTCACATATGGTGGGAATGGAACACTCAATGCCTTTCCCTTCTCCATATTGAAACGTTGCAAAACCTTGTCAATATGCTCTGTTTGAGATAACCAAATCAACTTCTTTGATCTGTCTCTCTCAATGCGCATACCAAGTATATGACTTGCCTCACCCATGTCTTTCATGTCAAACGATTTTGCCATCTTTGACTTCAAAGCTGAAATTTCTTCCAAGTGCTTGCCAGCCAATCAACATGTCATCCACATACAAAATAAGGACCAGCCAACTGCCATCCTTAGCCTTCCTTGTATATAGACAATGATCGAACTCACTACGTTTGTAGCCTTGAGAAATCATAAACTTGTGGAACTTATGGTACCAGGCCCTCGGTGATTTTTTTAAGCCATAAAGACTCTTTAACAACTGGCATACCAAATCTTCCTTGCCTTTCTCAAAAAACCCTTCTGGCTACTGCATGTAAATTTCCACATCTAAATCACCATGCAAGAACGCTGTCTTGACATCCATTTGGTGCAACACCAAATCTAATATGGCAATCAATGCAAGAAAGCATCTCAATGTAGTCATCTTGACCACTGGAGAGAAGACTTCATCAAAGTCAATGCCTTGTTCTTTCTTAAAGCCCTTGGCAACAAGCCTTGCTTTGTACTTTGGCTGACTATCATGAGCGGTGATCTTATACCTGTAAACCCATTTACAAGGTAGAGCCTTTTTTCCCTGTGGTAATTTAACTAGCTTCCATGTCTGGTTTTTATGCAGATGTGGTAATTTAACTAGCTTCCATGTACCATGCCCTCGGTGATCGCTTCATCCTTGTGCTTGAGAAAGTAAACCCGTACTTTCCTTGAGTAATCATCTATAAATGTCATAAAGTAAGAAGCTCCCCCTAGAGATAGGATAGGCTAGGTCCACACAAATCACTATGAACAAGTGCCAACTGTGTATCTCTTCTACTGCTTCTATGCTTATGTGGCTGCTGTGTTTGCTTACTATACAGACAATGTTCACAGAATTCAAAATCATTAAATGAAAAGCCAGGAAAATAACCAGAACGAGACAAGATTTCCATTCCCTTCTTGGACATATGTCCTAACCTGCTATGCCACAAAGAAACGTTCGGCTGCTCGGTTACATTGATTACATTTTAAGAGACATTTGATACATAAATCATGTAAAGTCCTCCAGATTTTACTCCATGTGCTACTGTCATAGAACCCTTGGATATCTTCCACATGTTCTGTCCAAAAGTGGTGACGTAGCCAGTATCATCAAGTAAACCTATGCTGATCAGGCTCTTTGTAATTGCGGGAACATGTTTCACATTCTTCAGCGTGAAAGAAGAGCCATTCTGAAACTTCAATTGAACATCTCCAACACCTAAGATCTCACATGTCTGCCCATTGACTAGCTGAACATGATCTTTAGTGGTCACATAAGAGGTAAACCACTCCTTGTTTGGAGACACATGAAGTGATGCCCCTGAGTCTATAATCCAGTCACTGAGTGCATGTCCATCAAATGCTGTAAGAAGAGGTGAGTCCATTGTATTCTTCAAGAAGTAGATGTCTCCTGACACTAGACTGTCATCCTCTACAACAATGTTTGTCACATTTATTTCTTGAATCTTCACTGAGGACTTGTTCTTCTCACCATGGTCTTCATCTTTCTCTTTGCCTTTTTCTTCTTTCCATTCTCTGCAGTCTCTTTTCATGTGACCCTTCTTGCCACAATGGTCACAGTCTATGTCACTCTTGCCTTTAGCACTGCGGGACTTGCTACGAGATTGATTCCTCTTTCCACCTTTGTACTTTTCTTTGGTCCTTCCCCTGACAACTAAGGCTGTTCTTTTGCCTTTGTCCATTGTCTTTCTGTTGGTTTCTTTAGTAAGCAGACTGCCTTCTACACCTGCTATGGTCAAACCATCTGAAGGTGCAGAATTACTCAAAGCTGTGCGAAAAGTGTCCAAACTTTCTGGCAATGTGATCAACAGGAACATAGATCTAACAGGTTCATCAAACTTGACACCTTGAGCTGACAACTGATTGTAGATGGTGTTGAATTCATTCAGATGATTGGACATAGGTGTCCCTTCTTTCATCTTCAAGTCAACAAGCTTTTTAAGCCAGTATACATGTGAAGTTTCACTCTGCTTCTCATAAGGATCACTCAGCTTTTTCCATGCTTCATAAGCCGACATCTTGTCTGCTACATTGAAGTAAACGCTTTCTGCCAAAGTCATCATAATGGTAGAAAGTGCCAATTCATCCTTTTCGCTCCATTCATCTTCGTCCATATCTTCTGGTTTTATCCCCTTGATCTTTATAGGCTTCATCTGTTTCTTTTGTACCAACACGTGCCAAATCTACTTCTTCCACAATGGGAAATTGGTTCCATCCAGCTTCTTGATATTTTAAAGAGCAGTGTCTAGTGATCTAGCCATAGCTATGCTTTAAAGTAGTTTACTTTCCTGGGAAAAATTCGGCAGAGTTTCCCCTGCAAACTGACCTCTGAACCAATATCAACCTGTCAAATGAACCAAGAAAGCTTCAGATTCTGCAGAAATTTTGGCAGAGTCTCCTTTGTAAAATGGCTTTGGTGTACTCAAAAAATAGACCAAAAAATAGCTCAAAAAACCACTGTCTCTCTAACACTGTAAGCTATGGGTAAACCTGTCCTGCACCTGTACTGTCTCTCACTATCCTGTCATCACTGTCCTATAAGCATAGACTGCGACAATGGCTCATCGGCAGTACAGTAAAATATGCAATCCCAATTGTCTATTTCACAGTCAATACATCCTAGCTGCCTATCTAAGGGTGCTCGAGGGATCGCTCCAAGACCTGTATCATCGAAAGGATCTCAACATTCGACAATCCCCCAGCTCAATAAAACCTCATCGACCCTCAACAAAGGCTGCAGTAAATGTGACAATACATAGACTTCCCACAAAGTCATACATCCACAAATTTCCCACTGTATGCTGTAACCGCTGTGAGCGGGATGAAAACACACACAGCGCCTCTATAACGACCCAACACACACTCTTGGGAAGATACACACACACACTATGGGGCACCACTCGGGTTACACAACACACCTGGCCGAGACAGGAAACACACCTCTGGAGTGAGAAGAGAGAGACTATCCACTTGCCCACTCCACACACACACACACACACACACCCAAAAACTCAGCTCAAAAGAGGAGAATTTCTAATTTTTAGATACAAATGAGCTTGGGCCAATACCAATGGGGCAAACAGCTCACAAAATATGGGTAAAAGATACCAGATACAATCACAAACTGGAGCAGAAGCTTCGCTCATAGGAGAAACTTACACAGAAAAACAGCAGAAAAAGAGTGAGGAATTTGGCAAAATGGACAGCGCCATCGCGTCCGGAACGGCCCAAAACCCTAGTCTACAATGTCAAAGTGCTCAAATCCGACCTCGGATGAGCAGTTTACGGCCAAAACAGGCTCCAAAATGGGCAAAAACACACTTGCGGCTGTTCCTCCTCTCTTCTCCACGTTTTTTCTGGTCTTCTCTCAGTTTTTTCAGTTCCCACACTTAGAATTTTTAGTTGGGCACCCTTGGCCTTTTAGATGACCTCAAATGGACCCCGAACAGGCCAAAAACTGACCTCGCAGTGCATAGTTGTCACCTTTTTGCATCATTCGCACACCTGGCACTCAGCTTTTTTCCAATAATGCACCTCGCCACCATGTGAAGTGGCCCCAAAAAAAGGTCCTCATGATGACCTTTCTGCATAATTCTCACAAGCAAACACCCACGTTGTGTCCGTCCTCATCTGCGTGCAAATATTGACCTCGTTCGCCCTCCTGACGCCACTAGATGCCATCTGACGCACCTGCTGACCTCATGTCGTCGGCCCGCGGATAGCTTCCTCGAGAAGTTTTACGCGCTACCAACTCCTCCTTATTGTAGAAAAACACAATGGTACTAGTAACGATGAAAATCGATGCACTATGTACATGGTGTCCTACCTGTACACATGTGGGCCCTACGTAACCACCTGGCTCTGGAAAATGGGCAATACTTTATTTGATGCACCATGCATGGGTATGTACATATGCGCAATCCCTTGCTCCAAAAAACTCCTGACATAATTTGCCCATCCCCTAGCCTGCTAGATCATTCATGATCAGCAGCAGCAAAGAGAGATATGAGACTCGCCGCATCACAGGTCTCCTCATCCCTCACAGACATCACTCGCTCTTCAGAAAACTCATCTTGCTCCACCATCATCAACCTGGCATGATACAACTTAAGACGCAACCCATTTACCCTTGACTTATGTAGAACACCATCCAAGTTAGCCAGCTGATATGTGCCATTTGGAAAACACTCTACTACCTTGAAAGGGCCTTCCCACTTAATTTGAAACTTCTTTTGGAAGGTGCTATCCAGCTTACTGTTGTTGCGCAGAACCAAGTCATGTTTCTTGATACCCTTACTTTTGACCTTTTCATTTATCTTTGTCAAAGCCTCATCCTGCATCTGCCCATAATGCTCCAATGCGCTCATCCTATCCAACTGGACCTCTTGTAACTGCAAGAGCCTCTCTTTGAATGCATCACTAGGCAGCCCAAGCAACTTCTCTAACATCTTGACCGCAGGCAACTCTACCTCCACAGGCAATAGTGCTTCCTTTCCATACACCAAATGAAATGGAGTAAACCCTGTACCTGTCTTTACCGAAGTACGGTAAGCCCATAATGCACTAGGCAATTCCAAATCCCAATTCTTATCTTGGTGCTCTGTCACTTTCGAAAGAATCTGTACCAACTCACCATTGAATCTTTCATTCAAGCCATTACACTGCGGGTAATAAGGAGTGGTATGCTGGTGCCTAATCTTCATCTTTGTGCATAAGAAGTCTAGCAGTTTAGCTCTAAATCCTGGCCCCTTATCTGAAAGTAACTCCAGTGGCACCCCAAACTTGCAACATATTTCATCATACACAAATTTTGCCACATCCTTTGCAGTGATCTGTTTTACTGCTATAGCCTCTGCCCATCTAGAAAGATAGTCCACTGCCGTCAAGATATAGCTTTTGCCCCTGCTTGTGATAGGTAACGGGCCTATTGCATCAATCCCCCACTTTTCAAACACATCAAACGCCATAATGGTTTTTCGTAGCTCTGGCTTCAACACTCTCTTCCCAAATGCTTGACACCTATTGCAAGACCTACACCAATGGTGAACATCCTTGTGCAAACTAGGCCATACATACCCCTCTTGCAAAATCTTATGCAAGGTGATCTTTAGAGCAAAATGGCCACCACATGCGCCTTCGTGATTCTCTTCCAACACTCTGTAAAGCTCCTCCCGCCAAGGTACACGTCTCAACACAAGATCAGCCCCTTTCATGTATAAGACATCACCAATCAATTTGTACCTGTATGCTCTACGCACAAAGCCATACTTCATAGACTTCTGAATCTCCTTTGGAATGATTCCTGTTAGCAAAAACTCCTCTTCTTGAGCCAAACTTTCTCGGCCATGATAAAGAGGTAAAGTGGTCCTCAACACAAATAGCTCCCCAATCATGCCTTGAGCTGCTTCATGTGCCTCTCCATTTAGAGCACGTTCAATGTGTCTGATACTCCATGCTTCAAACTTTTTTAACAGGCCTTTAATTTTGAAGCACATTTCCTTCAATGAGGTGTTCTTGCTCTTCCACACACCCAACACTTGCTTCACCACTAACAAGGCATCACCTTTTATACTCAACCTTCGAACCCCATGCTTCAAACAAATGTGTAATCTGGCTTCCAATGTAGCATATTCAGCCTCATTGTTACTATGCGCATCCAATTTGAACCCTCTCTTGCATACTAGCTTCCCCTCTGGATCATAAAGTGCTATACCCCCTGAAGCTGCATCGTGGCTCTTTCTGTATGAACCATCAAAGAACAACACATGTGCATTGCTGATCTGTGGCACTTCTTCAACTACCTTTCTCACCACCTCTTCCTTAACAATAAGGGGATTCTCCTTGTAGGTCAACAAATCAGCTAGGGTAGCCCTTGTACTTTCTTCCACTAGAAAAGAGAACTCAAACTCTTGCAGCTCAATTACCCATTTCTTCACCACATTTGACATGTTAATACCATTAATTAACTGTGGCAAAAAGGCATAACTCTTCAAGAAAACAAAAGGCCGTGGTAGCAAGTAATGAAGAAATCGTCGACAAGCAAATATTACACTGGCCATCACTAGCTCTACTTCAGATAACTTTCTCTCCGCTACCAACTTCACTCGGCTTGCACAATACACTGGCCTCATATAATGGCTGCCCTACCCCTTTTGAAATAGCATGGCTCCAATGGCATCATCCCCTACTGATGGATTTACATAAAAAACTTTCTCCCAATCAGGAGCCTGCATGGCTGACAACCCCCCTAACACCTCTTTCACCTCTTGAAACACTTCTTCACACTTGTCATCCCATTGCAATGGATCATGCTTTTCCACTTGCTGTAATGGATAAAGAAGCTGCGAAGACAATGGAATAAACCATGCCATGTACTTCACTTTGTGTATAAAGGTTGCCAATTGCTTCGTACTCATAGGTGATGGAAGAAGAATAATAGACTTCACCTTATCTGGATCAGCCTCAATGCCATTTTCTGACACCATATGGCCCAATAGCTTCACCCTTGGCTGTGCTAGATGACATTTCTTTGGATTTAGTTGTCCTCCACATTCATCATATCGAGCCAATACCATCTGCAGCTTCTCATGGTGTTCAGTCCTACTGCTATAAACACAGAAGTCATCCATAAAAGCCTTAACACAACTACCAATGAATGGTTCCAGCACCCAATTTGCTCTTTCTTGATAGAAAGATGGTCCATTTGACAACCCAAACGGCAACACTGTGTAGCAATAGCAGCCCCATGGCGTAATAAATGTTGTCTTTGTGAGGTCTTTAAGAGCAATCTTCAATTGAAAATAGCCTGAAAAACCATCACACACACTGTACCTCTCATAACCTGCCACTGAATCCAAGATCTGATCAATGAATGGAAGAGGATATGGGTTCTTCTTAGTGGCTGCATTTAAGGGTTTAAAATCTACACAAATTCTCCACTTCCCATCCTTCTTTGGACTGACTACTACTGGACTCACCCATTTTGTAGTCTCCACTAGAACTATGAACCCTGCCTTCAATAACTTGTCCACCTCTACCCGCAAGGCTTCCATTTTCTCTTGACCCATCCTTCTTAGCCTTTGACGCACTGGCTTAGCACCTTCTTTCAGCTCTATATGCATCTCTTCACCCTTGAACCCTCTAATCTCTTCATATGAAGTAATGAACAAATCAGGAAAACTAGCCAGCATGTGCAAATATATATCCTTCTCCATAGCTGAGAGGTCTCCACTAATCATTTGCGTCATTAATTCCTGCTTCTTTGACAACTCAACCTTGGTTTGCATCAGCCCTTCAATCACTTCATAAGGCCCTTCACTTTCATCTTCAACCTGATTCGCAAATGCAACTAAACCAATCTCCTGAATTTCTTTGTCCATCAAAAGAAATGCAACATCAGCATCCTCATCACTGTTGGTAGTGCTATCACTATCCTCATCTGTCACCGTGGAAGAGTCTTCATCACTAGACTCATCCTCATCTTCATAAAGCTCCTCTAATCGTTTCCTTGTGTCCATATTATAAAGCTTCTTGGTACCTGTCTTTCCCTAGAGGCTAATCGTACCATGTCGCCAATCTTGAACAGCTCCCACTGCACGTAACCATGGTCTTCCCAGTATAATAGGATATGCTCCCAACCCTGCTGGCATCACATGAAAATCAACCACTGCCTTTGCATCATATGCCTCCACTTCTAAGCTCTTTACAACACCCAAGCATTTTACTTTTTGATGGTTTGCCAATCTGATCCGAAAACCTGACACCCCAGCCACTGTGAGACCCATCTTCTCAACGTATGAGTGTGTTATGACGCATATTTGGGCTCCGCCATCCACATAACCTTGTCCCAAATTTTTCCTTTTATGCCACACATCTACTATTGGACAAATGTCTGGTAGCTCATCCATTGCCAACACCTTCACTGAACCTCTCTCTGGCTCTTTCTCCATTGGGTTAACCATCCTCTTCCATTGTCGCTTTAGCTTAGGCACCATCTCTATAAGCTGCCCAAAAGTAACATCTGCCTTCCTGCTCGTCAGATCCTCCTTCAATTCATAGCTTAATTGCCCATCCCCTAGTGGAAAATCTGAAACATGAAACTTTCGACGAGCTCTCATTTTCCTCTTGGCCTTGACATCCTCGCCTTCATGGCTCTTTCCTTTCTTCTTACTAGGACCTGGGGTACTTCTTCCTTCCTTATCCTCTGTGGTCCTCTCCCCAATAGGAATCACTAATGTATCCTCTAGCTTTGATGCCTTCTCCAAGGTGACTACACTTAGCACTTTTGTCTTTCCCTTTTCCTCCTGGGTTAATCCGCTGGTTCCTTCGTCTCCCTTAATTTCGATGCCATAATCATTTGACCTAGTTAGCACCTGTCTTGGCAATGGATACATGTCTCCCCCCATCCTTGGTGGCTTATCACATTGCGGGCTGATGTGACCCAACTCTCCACAATTGTAACATGTGGGCGTCTGCCTCCAAAACCTACCATTGCTTTGTCCAACACCATTCCTAGGCCTTTCTTCACCTCCTTGCTGATTTGAAAACCTCCCTCGACCTCGATTATTTCCCACTTGACCTAGCATGTTTAGGCTGAGATTCTTCATCAAATCTACCATTTGCCTCATGTCTTGCCTTAGCCCATCATCTTGCACTGCTGTAGTGACCACTGCTGGCATAACCTGAGTAGTAACAGGAACTACTGGTTCATGATGAACCCCTGACATGCGCCCTTGTAAAGACTCTATAGGATGAAATTCAGACCTCATTGGCAAAGACTCCACCCCTAACTGGCTCATTTTCCTCAGCTTCCACTCTTTGTTCCTTGCTACCTCTAGTGCATCCTCATATGTCCTAGGCTTCTTTAGCTCCACTCTCCAACATATATTCTCCCAAAGACCTGCCAAGAACCTGTCCTTCTTCATCATGTCAGGCGGGGGTACCTGTGGTGCTAAAGCCTTGCACATTCGCTCCCATGCCAATGAAAACTTACGTATGTACGCATCTACTGGCTCACCTTCCTTCTGCACCAAACCTTGTACTTCTTGCCACACTTTGTCAAGATCTTCTATCTTCACAAACTCCACTTCCAATCCATGCCTTAGATTGTCCCAACTCAATCTTATAGGTGGATCTGCTGCACGCAACTCCTCTTCAAATGCCTTGGACCAAACTCGTGCATCACTCTTCAAACAAATTTGGAGAAGGCGTAACATTTGCGTAGGGTCATGAATCTGGTTGCTAATGCAGGCAACCTCCATCTTTTCCAAAAATTCTTCCACATCTTCATCACTTCTTCCATGAAACTCCGGATAAGAGAAAGCCATGGCTACCCAAATTATGATGCTTTGAGAACCCTTTCGAACACACGTGCAAGAACCCAAAACTTTTCACTACCCAATCCCTAGAAACTTCAATGGAGCTCAGCTTTAGATAAGGACAAACACATGCACATCAAATGAGTTTTCGTAGTTGATCATTGGAATTACAACAGGCAAAGGACATTCCAGGATCTCTCTCAATCTTCTTGGCCCAAACATAAAGACTATGCGCTGCTGGAAAAAGATCTTCCTGGACACATGAACATTAATCTGAATTCTTTGAGTTAAATGAAAAGGAGTGAACTGAGGGCCATTTTTATCATCCATTAAAGCCAACCATGAAGCTCCCAAGAAGGAACACCTGACTCAACCTCTGATTTTGCCAAAATTTCAGCAGCATAACAGCATAAATGGCTCAAAATACCAAAAGATCAGCCATCATAACTTGGAAAAATTTCGACAGAGTTTCCCCAGAAGTAGAGCAGTAGGAACCCAAAATATAGACTGTCTATGTATGCATAAACTGTCAACAATAGAACCCGAGCATCAAGTAGGACTCACTAGTACATAGCCTATGGCGAGGTCACAAAAAGGGTGCTCCAGCTACCTGTATCACCGAAAGGATCTCCACATTTGAGAATCCCCCAGCTCAATAAAAACCTCACGCTATCGACCCTCACACGAAGGCTAATGAAAATCGCATATAGTCAAGTCTCAGAAATGACTATCTTCCAGACCAAGTCTCAGAAATGGCTGGGACTGCCAAATACAACCAAGTATGGCTCCACAAATGCGTATAATGGCAGTTTCCACAAGCAACGTACAATTCAGCAGACAATGCGCTCAAATAGGCGCCAAGTGATGCATTCCCACAACAACTGCAAGTGACATCACTGCTAGTATATCACTGTACTCCAGCTACCTGTACCTGTGTGAATCACTTGTACCTGTACCTGTACCTGTACCTGTACCTGTAACCGTAACCTGTAACCTATAATCTGCAACCTGCAACCTGTAACCCCGAATCTCGAAGCTTGAAGCTCGACGCAGAAGGTACTCGAAGAAGATCCTCCGTGGGGGCGCCAAAAGAATGTGAGCTCGAAGCAGAAGGTACTCGAAGAAGATCCTCCGTGGGGGCACCAAAAGAATGTGAGCGGGATGAAAACACACACAACGCCTCTATAACGACCCGACACACACTCTTGGGAAGATACACACACACACTATGGGGCACCACTCGGGTTACACAACACACCTGGCCGAGACAGGAAACACACCTCTAGAGTGAGAAGAGAGAGACTATCCACTTGCCCACTCCACACACACACACACACACACACACACACCCAAAAACTCAGCTCAAAAGAGGAGAATTTCTGATTTTTAGATACAAATGAGCTTGGGCCAATACCAATGGGGCAAACAACTCACAAAATATGGGTAAAAGATACCAGATACAATCACAAACTGGAGCAGAAGCTTCGCTCATAGGAGAAACTTACACAGAAAAACAGCAGAAAAAGAGTGAGGAATTTGGCAAAATGGACAGCGTCATCGCGTCCGGAACGGCCCAAAACCCCAGTCTACAATGTCAAAGTGCTCAAATCTGACTTCGGATGAGCAGTTTACGGCCAAAACAGGCTCCAAAATGGGCAAAAACACACCTGCGGCTGTTCCTCCTCTCTTCTCCACGTTTTTTCTGGTCTTCTCTCAGTTTTTTCAGTTCCCACACTTAGATTTTTTAGTTGGGCACCCTTGGCCTTTTAGATGACCTCAAACGGACCCCGAACAGGCCAAAAACTGACCTCGCAGTGCATAGTTGTCACCTTTTTGCATCATTCGCACACCTGGCACTCAGCTTTTTTCCAATAATGCACCTCGCCACCATGTGAAGTGGCCCCAAAAAAAGGTCCTCATGATGACCTTTCTGCATAATTCTCACAAGCAAACACCCACGTTGTGTCCGTCCTCATCTGCGTGCAAATATTGACCTCGTTCGCCCTCCTGACGCCACTAGATGCCATCTGACGCACCTGCTGACCTCATGTCGTCGGCCCGCGGATAGCTTCCTCGAGAAGTTTTACGCGCTACCAACTCCTCCTTATTGTAGAAAAACACAATGGTACTAGTAACGATGAAAATCGATGCACTATGTACATGGTGTCCTACCTATACACATGTGGGCCCCACGTAACCACCTGGCTCTGGAAAATGGGCAATACTTTATTTGATGCACCATGCATGGGTATGTACATATGCGCAATCCCTTGCTCCAAAAAACTCCTGACACCGCTGTGGCGGTTGTTTTCTGCGTGACTCACAGCCAGCAAACCCTCAACAGACATACATCATCTCTGACAATACATCCCATGTGGAAGTACGTGCAATGTCAGGATGAAAGCTGGAATATCAAGCAGCAAACACAAGCTACCTGATGAACTAGTGGATGTCGCCTATAGTTTGTGTGTAGATGCGCCCGTGTCGTATGTGACACGCCTCCAAGAACAGTGAGTCGTCCTTCGATGTGTAGACAACCACAAATCAGCACTCTCGGAGTGCGGATATCCTCAGCACTTGCAACAGTCGTAGGCCGAAACCCCAAATTTGCAGAGTCGGATCCGCACCCGCCTAGACCACATAGTCAAAATGGCCTGCGCAGTACTTTGTCGAAGCTGACGAACGGTGGCCTAGATGACCTCAGAATGAAATTCTGAGAACACCAAGCCTTTTGGACTCCCCCACAAGATTTGGGGCCGTGTCTTCGCTTGTCGAAACTCACTCCAATCTGAGCAGGTGACTCTAGGTTCCTACAATGCTGCCCCGAGCCTCGATCTGAGCTCTGATACCAGTTGAAGGAGTATGAGCGGAAGTGCAACACCAGAGAGAGTGCGAGAAGAAGAGCACAACGATATGCTGAACTCGCTCTGATCTAATGTGTAGAGCATAGTGAGTTCTTATTAGGTTTTTACAAAAGAATATGTGTACATACCTGGCGACCCGCCCACTTACTAGGCGACCACATTGAGATTTATACCCCAACAATGTGTGTGTCCGTGTGTGTACGCGCGTGTGTGTGTGTGTGTGAGAGAGAGAGAGAGAGAGAGAGAGAGAGAGAGTTAAAAAAAGGAGGCATTTTGGTGGTGCTGCTCGGCATGTCTCAAATAAAGATTAAAATGATAGCCATTACAATCATACACCTTTTACAGAGGTATTGAAAAACCTTTTCAAGAAGCAGGTCTACCCAGATAGATCTTGTCAAAGACATTAGCAACAACTAGCTATACCCACATGAGAAGGTAGAAGAAGGATCAATGCCAGAGATCCTTGTCTCCCTTCGCTTTCATTTGTGAGGGCCGATTGCTGTCACTAACCCTTCGTCTACCTAGAAATTTCTTCAACAAGCTGTGCTGGAAGATCAAGGATTGCTCCACTTTCCATTTCTAAATTTGCCCGCTCGACGCTTCTTTCCCAATTTGCCCGCGCAATTGTTTTTTTGCCTTTTGAGTTTCTTTCCCAACGCTGGGCGAAAGGCCTGCCGCTCCAAAGCTCTATTTTTACTTTAGAAATTAGAGCTTAACTTGATAATGGTTAAATACTCTCTGCTTATGACGCTTTCTTTCTTTTACAAGAAGATTTAGAAATTTTCTCATGTAGGAAAATGCATTCTTTTCTAGTGTTTTTCATATAATGCATAACATCATGAGCTTCTACTCGAGAGGCACCATACCTAGCTAGGTATGCGGTGCCTCCCTCGCAGAAGCTCATGATGTTGAGGTAAGTCACAATGTGAGAATTATTGTAAGAATCTATCCAAAACTTCTTGTGTTTGTGTTTGTGATTGTGCCTCTTACTTGCTAGATCATCATTTCCTAGATTTTTAGATTCGCCACCAAAGGAGGTGATTCACTACCTTGTATGGCTCTGACATAGATCTATCTGTGCTCATTTGGTATCAAGGAATTTGGAAACCGTGCTCAAATCCCTAATATTTTTATAGAACCATCTATTTTCTAGACTTATTGTGTTCTCATATTTGGTATACTAGTGCATTTAAACAACATGAGAGTTGGTTATGAATTTGTAAAACCAAGGTATCCCTATATTGTAAGTTTGTGAATGCCTCCGAGTATGATTATGCCTTCTCAACAGAGATTGTTTGTTGTCTACAGATTCTTGGAAGTTTTATTAAGCCGTGTTTTAGCACCAAGGAAATTGTTGAATTTAGAGAGAGACAATATAGTGGTTGATTAAACGTCGTTTATTTTGTAGCTTTGAGTGAAAAATGAGAAGAGAAAAAGATTTAAAAACACCACAAAGCATGACGAAGTCAATGCATCTCTTCACTTGGGCGAGCCAATAACCTTACATTTTGCATATTGAAAAAGGAGTAAAGGGGTGTGCACTGTGGCGACATCACAAAAAACGTGGGCCACTAAGAGCCAAAATTTGATTTTTTTCGAAAAAACTCATTTCAACTTATTTTTGACTTAAAACTCCCTCCCAACATATACATATCCAAAAATCATTTTTTGACCCTTTTTTTCATCTACAAGCTTTGAAAGTCTATCTTTTTCACAATATTTTGCCCCCAAAAATAAAAAAACACTTTGTTCTCTCCTCTCTCCCTCTCCTCTCTCTCCCTATCCCTACCTTCCTCTTCCTCTCCAATCTCTCCCTCCCTCTCCCTCCCCCCTTCCCCTTCTCTCCTCCCATCTTCCTCCCTCTCCCTCCCCCTCTCTCTTTTCATTCTTTTCTTCTTCACGCAATAGCTGTCATGGTTCTTACGAACATCACAAAGTGTTTGCCTCCACTGCCGCATACTCCACACACCAAAAGCGTACATATTTGCTTGCCCATGACGTTTGTACCGAAGGTTGCATGTGAGGGTGATCAAAGGTCGTCACACGAACGTCGTGCCGACGGTGAGACGAATGTTGACATTTGGGTGGACGGTCATTTCTACCTTTACGATCCTATAGGCAGCTTTTCTCCATTCTTTAATAGTCTTTTGATAGTTTTTCAATATCTTAGGAGGGGAGAAGCACGATTGTTAAGCTATTGCAAGTTGTTGTGTATGAGTGCAGGTGCTTCTTTACATATGTGAACGCACAAATGTCAAGCTCTTCAGCTTAAGATGGATCCATTACAATAAAGTAGTGCCTCTTCGAAGAGGAAAGTTGAAACTCTTCAACAACAAATCCAAGAAAAGGATGCCCATATTACGAAGCTTGTCAACACCATCACATATTTGAAAGAAACACCCATCGATGCAGACATACGTATTCATCCATTGAAACCCTTGCACATTCGAGTGGAGCACGCAAATGATGAGTGACATACACAATATGATTTGTTATTTACTTGCAAGATACATTTTTACTTCACACTATTTTCTAACATTTATCTTATCGGTTGCTAAACACTTCATCCAGGAGGTGTTATGAGCGCGTATAGAGCTAGAAGAGAGCAATAGGCGGCGCTCACAATGTACAAGAACTTGGGACTTGATGATAAGCTTAATCTTGATTACAAGACTTAATACTTTATTAAGAGAGCTAGATACAAGACTTTGATTACATGACTTGAGTACAAGGCAAGGCTTGATTGCAAGGACAAGACTTGAACATAATAACTAGAAGAGGGATTTCCTCATAAGAGCCTCACAACTGGTGTTGGCAAGACTGAGGGGCTTGTGGCACAAGACCCCTATTTATACTAGTGCTTGAGGAGGTTAGGACTTTCTAGGTTCTTCTTGAGGAGGTTCTAGAACCTTCTTGATCCTTCTAGTTCTTCTAGAACCTTATGGATCCTTCTTCAACTTTCTAGAGCTTTTCAAAAACTTCTAGGTTCTTTCGAAATCTTCTCCAAGCTTCTAGAAACTTCTTGATCCTTCTAGTTCTTCTAGAATCTTTTAGATCCTTCTTCAACTTTCTAGAGCTTTCCAGAAACTTCTAGATTCTTTCGAAATCTTCTCCATGCTTCTAGAAACTTCTAGAATCTCCTTTATACTTTTAGAGCTTCTAGAATCTTCTATATCCTTTTACATTCTTCTAGAGACTTCTAGTAATGATGTAGGCGATGATGCGGGCAGCGACGATTGACTCTCAAGCATCCATGACATTACCCCCTCCTCTAGCGACGAGTTCCACGAGGAGTAGTGGTGTTCCTTGAGTTGGGCTTCCATGGATGTTGTTCATGGAACTCTTGGACTTTGAGAGATGCATGATGTAGATTTTGTGATGTTTCCCACGTTCGTTTAGTAACATCATAGCCTTTCCAATGCACCAAGTACTGTAACGTGCCATGCGTAACTCAAGAATCTAGGACTTTCTCGACCTCATATTTGTCATGTCCTTGAATCTCAAACAAAGGAGGTGGTTGTAGGGCTCTTCCTAGGATCTTAGATGTGTGACAAGGTTCTAGGACTGAGACATGAAAGACCGGATGGATTTTCATGGATGAGGGCAATTGGAGTCGATAGGTGACCGGATTGACCTGACGGATAATTTTTAACGGGCCAAGCCTTCCATAATCAAGCTTTTGACAGGAATGAGATGAACGCAGATCACGTCGGAGGAGCCACACTTTATCCCCTTCTTTGTATTTTGGATGCTGGGTGAAAGCATAGAATGGTGTCTTAATACTTGGTGTCCATGGGCACCGAGTATGATGCTTTCGATGGCACCATAGCTGGGCTTTTAAGTCAATAATTTTTAAAAGAATATAGGTAAGATAACTGACTTCATGACTCCACTACTCGGATTGAAAGACATGGAGGGGTAAGCAGGCGTGGACCTCTCCCTCTCTATCTCTCTCTCTCTCTCTCTCTCTCTCAGATGGCCTCCAATGCCCATCTCCATCTCTCTCTCTCTCTCTCTCTCTCTCTCTCTCTCTCTCTCTCTCTCTCTCTCTCTCTCTCTCTCTCTCTCTCTCTCTCTCCTACTCTCTTGTTCAGAATATGGATGATGGAAACTCTTTTCCTCTCGCTTTGGTTCTAGCTCATACCTCCTCACAAGCAGCAATGGAGTTTCTTGAACTCAACAATGTAGCACAAATGGATTTCAGTTCACTATTACAATCAGGAAGTTTTTTACGACTTCATTCATTTCAAACTACTGCAGTGAAAGGACAAGGGAACTAGAACATGCTCATCACCACCCAGACATGCCCTATATAGGCCCTTGGCCTTCTATATATAGGGACCCCCTTGACTGCATGTTCGTCCTGGCCCTTGGCCCCAGCCCATGGCCGTGACTGGTCCTACCATTGTCCTGACATTACTCCCCCCTTGGAGAAACGTTTTCATCCATGAAAACACAAGTGATGGTATCTTCATAAGAACACTAATGTTTTCTAACGTAACATCCCTCATGGATCCAACGGTTCATTTGAGAGAAACACGGTTCAGTAGGAGGTTCAATGAAACCAAGAGTAACATCTTGATTTTCTACATTGTTGTCCATTTGTAACCATCTGATGGTACCGGTTCGTATCCAAACATAGTATGTAGAATCCATTTAGAATGCTCATGAGCATGGTAAATGAGTTTATCACAACACAGGTGTACCAAAAAGAGTACCTCTTGTCACTTTCCATGAAAGTAACTTGCTGACATAACTCATCAGCCAAGTTTAAGTCCTTGACTTGTTCCCAATTTTCATCATCAGTAAAAAACCCCACCCTAACGAGTGTTCAAGGTTGAGAACCTGAGTTATACATGAAGAGACTACACCTAGTCGCAAACATGCTTTAACTTATAGTAAGCAAACTCTAAGTAGAGCAATAAATTCTTACTAATTGGATCGCGTGGTGCTAACGTGCACACTTTGCATATCCTTCAGCACCAAATTACACTTTGTAATTTTTCTATCCCCTTCGATAACTGACAGTACTGAAGTGTGTTCCCTCATGGTTTACAGACAGTCGTCCCAAATGACTGGTAAAAGGGAATCGCAATATCATGTAACATTGTTGAGAAATAACCATCGTGGTTAACTTGAGAAATCCACTGTTGGAATTAGAGTTGCAGAGAAACACACACAGCTTGGAGAAGACGAAGGAAGCTCAAGGCACACAATAGAGAGTGTGTTACTTAGTGTGCAATGGAAAGATAGATAGCCCTAGAGTGATGGGCGTATATACAATGCTCGGGGGAAAAAAACTCCTAAAGAGGGAAAAAAAGCGCCGGCGGTCCTAGTGTGTTCACGCACATCACTACCACATGTATATGGTAACAAATCCCCCCTGGAGTGATGCGGTGAACGAGAGCTTTCACATGAGTAAAGGGAAGTGCCATGCCCTGAGGACAGGATCAGTCCACAAAGGGGAGTAAGCCCAAAGCTTTGCGGAAAGCTTCAAGCTTCTCACGAGACAATGCCTTTGTGAAAAGATCTACAAGGTTGTCCTGTGTTGGCACATAAGCCAAGCTGATCTCTCCTGCTGAGAGCCTCTCCCTGACATAGTGGTAATGCACCTCTATGTGCTTTGTGCAAGCATGAAAAACTAGGTTCCTCGCAACTGCCAATGCGCTCTGACTATCAGTGTAGATAGTGTTGGCAGTGTCCTGTCCAACACCCAAATCAGCCATAAGGCGTCTGAGCCATACACACTCAACCGTAGCTATGAAGATTGCCCTATACTCAGCCTCACAACTCAAAGTGGCCACAGTAGGTTGCTTCTTGCTCAACCATGATATACATGAATTGCCAAGCATAAAATAAAAACCGCTTGTGGACACTCGCGTGTCAAAACAACCAGCCCAATCTGAGTCTGAAAAAGCATGTAAGTCTGGCGGCAATGATCCCCCCTTGGGATAAAACAAGACAAGATGTAAAGTGCCACTAAGGTAGCGGAAAATCCTCTTGACAACCTTCCAATGCTTAGACCTTGGGCTATGCATAAATCTGCTGACCTGTGAGACTACAAACTGAATATCTAGCCTCGTGTTGCATACATAAATGAGGCAGCCAACAGCAGTTTGGTAAAGAGTGACATCAGCAGGATCACCAGCATCATGTAGACTCAACTTCAAACCTGTTTCCATGGGAGTGGAAATAGGTTTGCAATCCTCAAGTACAAACTTACATAGCAATGTCTCTATGTAAATTTTCTGACACAAGGCAATACCACCATCACACTGCTTAAATTGTATTCCCAAATAATGATGCAACAGCCCCAAATCTTTCATCTTGAAAGTAGCATGCAAATCAGCCTTAAATTCAGCAATATGTCTCTCATTTGGTCCAGTGATCAGCAAATCATCAACATAAAGAACCACAATGAGAAGTATATCACCCTCACGCTTTACATACAATGTGCTTTCTGTTGGACTGTTACGAAAGCCTTGTTTGACCAAATGAGTGTCAGCTTTCTCATACCAAGCATGAGGAGATTTCTTCAACCCATACAAAGCCTTGTTACATTTTCACACTTTGTCCTCTTGTCCTTTTATGACAAAACCGCGAGGCTGCGCTACATAAACTTCCTTAAATATGTCACCATTCAAGAAAGCAGTAACAATGTCTGATTGATGTACATCCCAACCAAAATGAGCTGCCAATGCACATAGAAAATGCACAGTAGTCATACGACAAGTGGGAGAAAAAGTCTCTTCATAATCTATGCCTTTTTGTTGTGCATAACCCTTTGCAACAAGTCGAGCCTTATGGCGATCGATCTCACCATCCGGCTTGCGTTTCAACTTGTAAACCTACTTCGTACCAATGGCCTTTTTCCCAGGAGGCAAATCACATAAAGTCCATGTGTCATTTTCTGTAAGTGCATCATATTTTGATTGCATGGCAGCCATCCAATTTTCAGAATTTTGTGCTTCATCAAAAGTCGGAGGGTCCTCAACATCATGTAAGCTAGACACACCGAAAGCATAAAAATCTGATGCATAAGATGCATGGCGAGAGCCTGAACGAGTAAGGCTAGACAAAAGTGCATCCAATTTACTGTCACGCAAAGTGTGCACCAGCCATTTTGGCATACCTCTAGCTTGCTCATTTTCAGCCCTTTCCTCATCAAGTACATCATGTACATCTGCATCAGTAATAGGCTGATCAAGAACATTTTCAGAAACCCCCATAGGCTGTACATTTGCCTCATTGGAACTTACATTTGTATTTCCACCACTGAAAAGAGGCAACAAAGTGTCATAAATGTCATGTGAGCTTACATTACTATCTCTAGTACATGACAGCAAGGGCTGAACAGAATCTTCCACAAACACTACATCCCGAGAAACCAGAATACGTTTTGTTTGCGGATGATACAACCTGTAACCTTTGCTTTCAGCACTATAACCAACAAAAATACATTTGACAACCTTATCATCCAATTTTCTGCGCTGCACTTGTGGCACCAAAGCATATGCCAAACAACCAAAAACATGCATGTGCTCAATAGAAGGTTTTCTATCATGCCATGCTTCATATGGAGTAATAGACTGCAAAGCTTTCGTAGGACACCTGTTAAGTACATAAGTGGCACCCATAATGGCCTCAAGCCAAAAAGAATGCGGCAAAGCTTGACTATTGACAATACATCGTGCCATTTCCGTCAGTGACCTGTTTTTCCTCTCAGCAACACCATTTTGCTAAGGTGTATAAGGCACTGTGTTGGGGTATAAAGCCCAATGTGGTCGCCCTGGTAAGTGGGCGGGCCGCCAGGTATGTACACATATTATTTTGTAAAAACCTAATAAGAACTCACTATGCTCTACACATTACAGTAGAGAGAGTTCACCATATCGTCGTGCTCTTCTTCTCGCACTCTCTCGCGTCACACTTCCGCTCGTACTCCTTCAACTGGTATCAGAGCTCAGATCGAGGCTCGGGGCAGCTTTGTAGGTAGCAAGAGTCACCTACTCAGATTGATAGTATGATTCCAGATCTATGGTTTCTTGAGTACATTCAAGAAACTCATTCATACGATCTAAATGATAGACCTTGTTTTGATAGTTCTTTTTATGCTGGGTCTTAAGATAATCCAAAGTTGCAGCATTAGGATCAACATTGTTTTTAGTGCAATGATCTCTCCACCAACGCTTGGTTGTTTTCTCTAGTTTGAACTTAGCAATGATAGCTTTGTTTACTGCTCACAAATGGGCTAAGTCAAAGTAATCATCCATGCACTCAATCTAATTTTCAAGAACTTTGCCTACATCTTTGCCTTCCCCACTAAAATTTCCATGTTGAGACTTGCAAAGCATAGCATTGATGTGTCTATCGATGATGGTGTGTTGAGGAACAATAGGTGCATTTGTGCTAGCAACAGCCGCATTTCCTGTAGGAGGCATTGTAACTTATTTGACAAACGAAGACACGGCCCCAAATCTTGGCCATCTCGGCCAAGATATCATTTTGAGGTCATCTCGGCCACCGTTCAGCTTCGACAAAGTTCTGCGCAGGCCATTTTCGACTACATGGTCTCGGTGGGTGCAGATCCGGATGACAGTCTAGTGTCAGGAGACATCTACTTCTTGAAGAATACAATGGACTCAGCTCTTCTTACAACATCTGATGGAAATGCATTGAGTGAGTGGATTATAGACTTAGGGGCATCACTTCATGTGTCTCCAAACAAGGAGTGGTTTACCTCTTATATGACCACTAAAGATCATGTTCGGCTAGGCAATGGGCAGACATGTGAGATCTTAGGTGTTGGAGATGTTCAATTGAAGTTTCAGAATGGCTCTTCTTTCACGCTGAAGAATGTGAGACATGTTCTCGCAATTACAAAGAGCTTGATCAGCACAGGTTTACTTGATGATGCTGGCTACATCACCACTTTTGGATAGAACATGTGGAAGATATCCAAGGGTTCTATGACAGTAGCACATGGAGTAAAGTCTAGAGGACTTTACATGATTTATGTATCAAATGTCTCTAAAAATGTAATCAATGTAACAGAGCAGCTGAACGTTTCTTTGTGGCATAGCCGGTTAGGACATATGTCCAAGAAGGGAATGGAAATCTTGTCTCGTTCTGCTTATTTGCCTGGCTTTTCATTTAATGATTTTGAATTCTGTGAACATTATCTGTATTGTAAGCAAACACAGCAGCCACATAAGCATAGAAGGAGTAGAAGAGATACACAGTTGGCACTTGTTCATAGTGATTTGTGTGGACCTATGCCTAACCTATCTCTAGGGGGATCTTCTTACTTTATGACATTTATAGATGATTACTCGAGGAAAGTATGGGTTTACTTTCTCAAGCACAAGGATGAAGCGTTTAGTATTTTCAAAACATTTGTGACACTTGTGGAGAATCAGAGTGGCAAGAAGCTTAAATGCTTACGCACTGACAATGGTGGAGAGTATGTTTCAAAGGCCTTTCAGGACTTTTGTGAGTCAAAAGGTATAAAACGTGAACTTACTGCTCCTTACAATCCTCCTCAAAATGGTGTTGCTGAGAGGATGAATAGGACCATACAAGAGAAGGTCAGAAGTATGTTGTCTTATGCACAACTGCCAAATGGGTTTTGGGCTGAAGCTGTATCAACAGCTGTTCATCTTATAAATAGATCTCCTAGCAACGTTTTGTAGAAGGATTCAGTGCCAGAGATGGTATGGTCAGGCAAAATTCCCTCATACAAGCATCTCAGAGTCTTTGGATGTGAGGCATATACTCACGTTCCAAACAAATTTAGGAACAAACTTGAGCCAAAGAGTAGAAAGTGCATCTTTCTAGGCTATGGTAATTCTGGTGAGATGGGGTACAGACTTTGGGATCCCGAATCCAAAAAGGTTGTCCGCAGCAATGATGTTCACTTTAATGAATCCAAATATCATTCTAAACCAGAGAGGGTTGAGGAGATTAGAAGAGTTGTCTTCCAAGAAGATGGACCTGCACGTGCAAGACAAAATGTCAGGGCTCAAGAGGAGCAAGGACAGGATAGATTGGAACCACAGGTTGTGGCTGAGCCTGAGCCACCTATTGTGCGTAGATCTGGACGTATCACGTGACCTCTTGATAGGTTTGTTCCATCTATGAACTATGTCATGTTGACTGATTGCAATGAGCCTTCATGTTACAAGGAAGCAGTGCAAATGAAGGACTCCGGGAATTGGCAATTGACCATGCAGTCAGAGATGACAGCTCTACATAAAAACCAGACATGGAAGCTAGTTAAATTACCACAGGGAAAAAAGGCTCTACCTTGTGAATGGGTTTACAGGTATAAGATCACCGCTCATGATAGTCAGCCAAATTACAAAGCAAGGCTTGTTGCCAAGGGCTTTAAGCAAGAACAAGGCATTGACTTTGATGAAGTCTTCTCTCCGGTGGTCAAGATGACTACATTGAGATGCTTTCTTGCATTCGTTGCCATATTAGATTTGGTGTTGCACCAAATGGATGTCAAGACAGTGTTCTTGCATGGTGATTTAGATGTGGAAATTTACATGCAGTAGCCAAAAGGGTTTGTTGAGAAAGGCAAGGAAGATTGGGTATGCCAGTTGTTAAAGAGTCTTTATGGCTTAAAACAATCACCGAGGGCATGGTACCATAAATTCCACAAGTTTATGCTTTCTCAAGGCTACAAACGTAGTGAGTTCAATCACTGTCTATATACAAAGAAGGCTAAGGATGGTAGTTGGCTGATCCTTATTTTGTATGTGGATGACATGTTGATTGCTAGCAAGCACTTGGAAGAAATTTCATCTTTGAAGTCAAAGATGGCAAAATCGTTTGACATGAAAGACATGGGTGAGGCAAGTCATATACTTGGTATGCGCATTGAGAGAGACAGATCAAAGAAGTTGATTTGGTTATCTCAAACAGAGTATATTGACAAGGTTTTGCAACGTTTCAATATGGAGAAGGGAAAGGCATAGAGTGTTCCATTGCCACCATATGTGAAACTTAGCAAACAAGATTGTCCTGTGTCTGAGGAAGAACAGGCTGAAATGGATAAGATTCCATATGTGTCTGCAGTGGGTAGTTTAATGTATGAAATGATTGCTACTCGCCCAGACATTGCATTTGTAGTGGGAGTAGTAAGTTGATACATGTCAAACCCAAGCAAGAAACATTGGGAGGCAATGAAAGGAATATTGAGATACCTGAAAGCTACAAAGAGTATGCGTATATTCTATGGGAGTCAGGAGCTAAGTTTAAAGGGTTTTACAGACTCAGATTATGCAGGTGACTTAGACAACCGAAGGTCTACGTCAGGGTATGTCTTTAAATTGGCTGGTGGAGCAGTATCATTGCGTTCTAGATTATAAGATTGTGTTACTCAGTCTACTACGGAGGCTGAATATGTTGCAGCATCAGAGGCATGCAAAGAATCAATTTGGCTTAATCGAATAGTAACAGATTTGGGAATCAAAGAAGAGATGTCCGTGTTATATTGTGATAGTCAAAGTGCTATACAATTGGCTCGCAATCCAGTTTATCACTCAAAGATAAAGAATGTGGATGTGAAGTATCATTTCATCAGGGAAATTCTTGAGGATAAGCAACTTCAGCTTGTCAAAGTTCACACCATAGAAAATCCTATTGATCTACTTACAAAAGGATTTCCCTTAGAGAGCTTTGCGCATTTTTGCAAGCAGTTAGGTGTAGGGTAGTACATCACTTCTCTACATCTCTTGTATATTAACTTCTCTTTAAGTGGAAATACCCATGCATGCCTGGAGTAATCATCAATGAAAGTCACGAAGTACAGGTAATTGCCCAAGGACGGAATTTGCATGGGCCCACAAACATCACTATGCACAAGCTGCAACCTGCATGTGGCCCGAACTGAACCATCCTTTGGAAATGTAGAACGTTGTATCTTACCCAAAATACAGCCTTCACAAACATGTTTGACAGGTGCTTCAAGAGGCGGCAAAGAAGCAACCATATCAGATTTCTGCAAACGCAGCAAACTGGCAAAATTCAGATGACCAAAACGTGCATGCCAAAGTTTTGCATCTGAAATAGCCCTTGAATCTGCAACAGCATTTGAAAATTTTTTTCCACACTTTTCATACAAAGTGAGCTTATATAGGCCACGGCACAAAAGACCAAATGCAACAATTTCATCACCAAAACTGAGATCATGAATTGTACATCTATCATCCACAAATTTGACTACAAGTCCAAGTCTAGCAAGTGCGGATACAGACAAGAGATTCTTCTTGATCCCAGGTACATAAAGTGCATCAACAAGTGTGAAGGAACTGCCATTAGCAGCAGTGAGCACAATCTTTCCAACTCCCTGAACTGGATAAGAGGCATTATTGGCACAAGTGACTGAATTCTCATGAGGGACAGACTCAAGAGAGGTAAACAATTCACGATCTGAGGTAATGTGCTTTGTAGCACCATTGTCGAAATACCACATATGTGAATCTGCAACAACTGACAAGCATGCATCATGGACAACAGGATTGTAAGTGCACTCTGCGCTAAAAGCCCATTCTGCATCAACATCAGCATTACAGTCTCCTTTCAGAGAAGACTCAACAATGGTTGCATTTGTAGTGGAACCAGCATTTGCAGTGGAACCACCCTCTTTCTTCTTAACCTCTTTGGCCTTCAACTTAGGACACGACTTGATCAAGTGATCATTGGCTTTACAATAATGGCAACGCATCTTCTTTTTGCCCTTATCACCAAAATTGCCAGACGAAGTACTGCCAGCAGAAGCATTAGGAACAGAATTTTTGCCACTCGCAGCATAACCATAAGAAGTGGTTGTATTACTATTACCACCCTTTCTTTGAGAAGCAATAAAAGCCTGTTCAACTGCACGTTGCCTAGTCTTGTTTTTTCTAGAAAGTGACTCTTGCAACAACAATGTGCATAATGCATCAAACTTGACAACTTCAGGATTTCCTTGGGTCATCAGTCTCCAAGTACTAGCAAAAGTCTGGTAGGAATCTGGTAAGGCATCAAGAACAGTCTGCACAAGGGAACTGTCTGAAATGACTTCACCTGCAGAAATAAGCTGCTCATTGATATCCTTGACACTAGCAAGGAAAGTGTCCATATCATCTTCCTCATGCATAATCTTCGACTCCATCTCTTTACGCAACAAAGCAATTTTAGCCTCATTACTGCTTGCATAAAGACCTGCTAAAATATCCCAAGCCTGTTTTCTTGATTTTGCTGAACGGATGTGAGGAACAATGGTGCGCTTCACAGAAAACGCCATCAATGCATGAGCCTACGCATCCTTAACATCCCAACGAGCTTGTTCTGCTGTAGTCAAAACAACTCTAACAGTTGCAATCCTTGCAGCAAGACCTGCAACATCCTCAACATCGCCTACATCCTCAGAACTAGGACGTACATTAATGCCCTCCACAATGTTCCAGACACCCTTTGACACAAGCACATGTTGCATCGCATAAGCCCACATAGGGTAGTTGTCCCCATCCAACCTGTCCTCAACAGCAAACATCTTGAACACATCTGTGTTGTTGTTGTCAGCCATGGTAAATGCTGCATCTGATGTGAAAACTGCCCGAAAATAGGAGAAACGGAGCGGGAACAACCTGTGCTATATAGCACAAACCGTCGAAGACTATAAGGCACCTGTTATGCAGAAAATGGCACTGACAAAAATTCTACACAAAATGACAAAATAGCCTGTGCAGTACTGCCTGTAGTGGAAACGGAGGCCGAAATGAGCCCAAATCAAAATTCTGAGCAGACCACGTTCTTAGAGCTATCCCAAAATTTTTGTCGACCTGCTATTGCTTGCCAAAGCTCATTGAAATCGGAGAAAGTGAGCAGGCGTGTGCTGTAGCAGCTGGCAACTAAGCCCGGGAGGACGTGACCTGCTCTGATACCAATTGTTGGAATTAGGTTGCAAAGAAACACACAGAGCTTGGAGAAGAGGAAGAAAGCTCAAGGCACACAATAGAGAGTGTGTTACTTAGTGTGCAATAGAAAGTTAGATAGCCCTAGAGTGATGGGCGTATATACAATGCTTGGGGGAAAAAACCTCCTAAAGAGGGAAAAAAAGCCCCGGCGGTCCTAGTGTGTTCACACACATCACTACCACATGTATATGGTAACATCCACAAACAACAAAACCGAGCTGTGACCTCTATTGGGGATTAGTAGACCCAAAAGTAATCTCATGGAGTTACTGCACATAGAGTGCAAAAATGCTTCAGAAGCAACAACTTGAGGAATATGCATGCCGTTCCAAATCTGCCTTTGCTAAACACTAGGGCCTATAATACCTAGTGTGCATGCATTTAGCAAGAAACAAATCCGAACCTGTATATCCATGGTGATTCTTGCCAATACTTATGGCAAATGTGATGCGCCTAGCACACATTTAAAAGGAATGTAAATAGTTCTGAAAAGAAACTAAATACTTTCAGTTGCAAGCTTTTGCAAGCCTTGCTGAAACGTCTAAATCACAATAGAAGATGAAACATGGATCACTTCTAGGTATAGATAAGGAAAAATTTTCATTAACAACTTATAGCCTTGCTATATGTATAAACAACCATTTGTAATGTTGTTTAGTAGTACTTGTAGGCTGAAAAAGCCATTCTAAGTATCTGGGAATTTTTGGCCAACACTGAAATTGTCCTGACACACCGTGCTAAAAATGGTCTAGAAAGAAGATGTGACCAGCACCTAGGGACTTTGTCGTGACACATATTTGAAATAGGGGAGCCAGTGTCAGTCCCAGAGACTCATATTCGCCACATGTGGAATATGTCTCAACTAAGAATGTCTGAAAAAGAACATCCTTCAAGTACAAGATGTACTTGTGTGTGGAGGTAACTCTAAACACTCTACAACAAGAGAGAGAGGGACCCTCATTCGTTGCTCCACACTAGCTAAACCGAACTGCTTGAGTTCCTAGACCATGTTGTATCCCATGTGACAACATGTGCCGAATCAAATCCGACAAGTGGATTCATAACAGCATAATGCACATTGGACAGTACGGCCCAAAATACTTGTTTCGATATGCCCTTGGCATGGCCCTGGGGATTTTGAACCGAAAGTTCAGTTACCCGTATTCAAATGCACAGGAGTACGTCTCCCATGTGTGGAAAAACCAAGCAAAATTGTACTGGAAACCCTGAGTGTAGAATCTATGTAATGAACCCCTTGGTAAGACTTTTTGTAGAATCTGCTCAACTAGCAAGTAAGGGTAACCAACATAATTAACCGTGTATAGAATGATTGGAATCAACTTAAAAAGTTGAATTTGTTCGCTACCCCATGGTAGATTACTGGCTTCTTTCCTTGAAAGTAGAACTGGGATAGATCAAACTATGATCCTCAATGCCTATGGGAAGATGTAGCAATCACCCGCGCAGGGTCTTACCCCAAAACAGTATATCCATAGACAATCCGTAGTGCTATAGAGGGAGACGAAGATCCACACAAGTGAAATGCCTAGCTCTTATGGACAGCCATGTTGTCTCAACCTATTGCTGCATCTATACTCCATGGTAGAGATCATCTGATGGGAGTTTAAGGTTATCAAAAACTCAACTCGAGCATCACACTGAAAACATGTAGTGCAAAATGACACACTAAACATCTGTAATGACAAGACTCTTGCTTGTTAATTAACGTCAATGTGTACTTCACTGGGTAGAGCTCTTCGATCTTGAGAACAATCATTTAAGGAATACCAACAATTGGGTCTTACCCTAGATTAAACAATGGCTCTTAGCCATCGTGTGTGGCTCTTAGCCCTCATGGAAATTAGTGTTCAATCGTCAAACCGATGAAGACTAATGTGGATGGCATCTTGCCCAATTTCTAGCTGAGAGTGAGAGCACCTTGGCTCAGGAGGACTCACCAGTGAAACATGTAGCAAAATCTTCATAGAAAGAGTGCATTATTCTTCGAGAGAAATATGAGAGAGAGAGATAGATAACATGCTGGGCTGAGGAAATTTCCTTAAGTTACTGCCTTGTATGTACTGTGCCCATGCTTGTGTGCATCTTATGCATAGTGTGCAGCTTATCTTATAAGCCTGCAACAATCTGACTGGTTAAAGCTTGCATGGAGAGAGGTAACACAAGTCACATATTGCCTCACTATCATGTAGGGGATCGTGACTGTATAAAAATGACTGAACAATGGCATTTTGGAGGTAACCAATCACTTTCAATTTTGCTTATTACTTTCCTTCAAAACATATTGCATCAAGACACAAGCAAGGCTTGTGCAAATTGTGTTGTTATCAAATTTAAGCATGGCTTCTCCATGGCGTCACAACCTGGCATGGTTGGCTCATGCCAAGGTTTGTGTTAACAAACTTTGACTATCCAAAGCTTGATGATTGGTTCAAGTATTTTTTTTTTTCACTACATTGTCAATTCGACAAGGTCAATTAGCTATGAGTTCTCGACAAAGTCGACTTTCTTTTGCTCTGTAAATTGACAAGAATATATGTTCGCTCTATGAGCATAGAAGTACTCAGGTGAAGCACGGCTTTCACAATTGATAAATTTTGTATTGAGACTTCACATGTTTGGCATATGATATGAGCATACAAAATTGGAAAGGCATAGCCAATATGTTTGCAGGTTATTTCCTAATGCAGGTTATTTCATCGCGTACCAGAAGGGTGTATAGGATATACGAGGGCGTCTATACAGATATGGCTATGAGCCGTTGTCAAAAAATTTGCGGTCTTGCAAGGAAAGCACCGGGCTTATGGCTGTGAGAGTTTGTTAGAGAACTCAAAAAAAACTATATGAAGGAGTTAAACCATAGATGCCATGAAGACTAGGGTTTGGAAAGAAGTGCAATCAAAGAAGACCCAGTCTTTCTCTCTTGCACTCACACACACAAAGAAAAAACACAAAAGATAATTTCAAAACAACACAAAGATGAAAACATCAAGGCTATGGTCATATCGTATCATGGGTAATATGAAAGGGTTAATAGATGAGTTAATGGCATTCAATCTTGGCTGACCAAATAGGCTACGAATTGTTCTTTGGAATTGTAGTTTTGTGCTTATCATACTATATATATTTTGTACTATATATATTTTGTCTAGTGATTGGGATTAATTGTGTATACAAATCCTCTTGGTTCATAGGAAGATAACTACTCTTACGTCAAAAGAAAAGTTATAGTCTATGAGAGGTAGTATAATGAGATCTAGTGATAGAAGTATTTCATTGAGCCTTTCTGGGACAAAGAAAAACACTATACATTGTTGAAAGTGTATTTTACGTCTAATCCATACGTCAGTTCTAATAGATCATACAGAGTGAAAGCAATAGAAATTATCATCATGTGGATTATTCATCTAGGATAACTCTAGTATGTGCAAAATGTAGATATGAGAGAAGCAAAGGGAAGAGAAGAGAAGAGAGTTTCCCTCCCAAGCCCTATTCTTGCCCGTAGGCAATAAGGATACTGCGGGGAGAGATGTATCTGTAGCAAGGAGAACCTAAAATTTGTAGAGAGGATGAATTACTAAGAGTGAGAGAGATAGATTTGATTAAGAAGACGAGATTAGATATATATATATATGTTGGATTAGAGATGAAAAAGAAAACAACAAGAAATCAAGAAAACATCAATGTAAAACACATCTTACTTGACAAACCCTTCAGCACCACTGTTGATGGAGAGAGAAGAAGAGGGGAGAATTCAACTTTGATTGATACACCAAGTCCAAGACCTTCTTTGATTAGAGTCGATCTTCCAAGGATTGCGTGTAAGAATGGCTAGTCTTCCTCTAGGAGAAAGTGTAGGCTTAGGCTTAAGTTAATGGCTAAGTACAATTTGGCATTACTACTCACTCCCTCGTGAATTCCTCTCATCAATGGCTCGAATGCTTGAGTGGTTTTCAAGGAAGAAGAGGTCCCCTTTTAAGGGAACCCCCAAGGGTTTACACAAGAAGAGAAGAGCCAATGTGAACAAAAACTGAAAAAGCTTGAAATGAGTTGTCCTTGCATGATGTGGGCAGACTGGGGTCCAATATTTTGATCATATCGCCTCAACCGTGACTCCAGATAAAAAAGTAAAAATATGGGCAAAAAATTCAGCTCATTAACTACGAATTCTATTTTAAAATCTTTTTCCAATTCAGATTGGAACCTTGTGTAAAAAAATCATCAAAATAGGGTCCATTTCTGGTAGCAAAAGCCTTCCTGTGGTCCCTTTAGCCTAGACTTTCATTTGATTTCAAAGGACACCTCATGCCATATGAAAGCATGACATTGCTCCTTGACAAAGTTTTGTAATCATGCTTGCAATAATGCATTAAAATAAGTGTATCTTTGAAATCACGCCACCTAGTGTCCCACTAGGATTTGATTCCCTCCTAGTAGCTATTTAAAAAGAAATATAAGAAAAATACATAAAATATATATATATTGGAGTTTACCCTAGATATAGGATCTAGCTAGGTTGTGAGATGATAATGAGATAGTAGAAATAAAGAATCAATGCTTTTTTGCACCAAGTTAAAGAGTGGAGCTATTGACCCTTTTCCCATAGTATTTTTTGATGGTAAAGTAAGAATAGGTTACCCTTGAGATAAATAATAGGATGAGATGGAAAGCATATTATTATACTTAAATATGCATATGTACATTATAGAAAATATAATTATGTATCTAAAAAGTTACAAGATAACTCTTGTAGCATGTGTTCCCACTATGTACATGTCACAGCAGGACATCGACCCCCTCTAAACCTGCAAATCCTCCGGTATGTGGCACATTGTCTCTTTGTAAGATTAGCCCTCTTGTACATCTTCCTTGCTTTTGTCTTCACTGAATGATTCGAAAGCTTCATCTTTACTTTGATCTTCACCTATGTTTTATTCTTCCTCCTCATCAACATCTTCTAGATCATTGTCTCCTCTTCTCTTAAACATTTTGATCCTTTTTCTTGCAATGGTAATCTCTACCTCTGTACCATCTAGTTCAGACAAGCTGTAAGTAGAATTTTCATGCACATTCTTTACAACATATGGTCCAAACCATCTTTTTGAGAAATTACGCATGACTGTGTGCTGGTTATCAAGGCTACTATCATACACTAAAACCCAGTCATCTTTGTCAATTGCTTTGCTCCTGAGTCGATGTCGCTTATCAAAGTAGTCCTTGTTTTTCAACCTTCAATTTTTGAGTCGTTATTTTGCAGTTTCAATGTCTCCACGTCTTCTCTCTAGCTGCCTTATACGCAGTGCAAGGAGACCTTCCCTGCTAAGCCCATTTTCCAAGGTAGTACATTCCATGTAAGAATTGTATCTTCAATCGGCATCACTGGCTTTTGACCATACATTAGCTCCATAGGCATGTAGCCAGTTTACTGAGCTATGTGTTGTACGATCAGCCCATAAAGCATATGGTAACAATTTTGGCCACTCACGAACTCTTCCTTCGCAAGCCTTGGCTGAATCTTTGATGATAGGAGGATGCCCTCTTTCACTCTTTCCATTGCCTTCAGGGTTGTAAGCTGTAGTAAGAGAAAGCTTGATTCTAATCTGGAAAAGAACTCCCTTGCATCCTCGGCATCCAACTCACCTCTATCTGTAGTGATCTTTCCCACACAACCATAAAGGCAAATCACATCATCCAGAAGGACTTTACACACAGCTTCTGTGGTTTTGGCCCTTAATTCTCTTCCTTCAACGTGGTTAGTCAGGTCTTCGCGTGCAAGAACCAAGTATCTCATCTGCCAGAGTCCTAGAGGCATTGTGACTAGATCCACAACCCATTGATAGTGCATGGCTAGTGGATATGTAGGGTGCAATCCATCACGATGTCCGACATTTGAATACATTTGACAAGTTACACAAGACTCTACAAACTGAGATACATCTTTATACATACCCTTCCACCAGTATTTTTCTTTCAACTTGGAGAAGGTTGCCCACACACCCCTCTGTCCAGCCCATAGACTCTCATGAAACTCTTGCATGAGCTTTACTTGAGTCTCTTTTTTACATATAACCCATTGTGGTGTAGCACCCTTTTGTTTAGGATGCTTCCACAAGTAACTATCCCTCAAAAAGTACCCATATGCTTTCCTACGTATCCTCTTGAATTCTTTTGGTTGGGCGGTTACGCCGCTAGCGGTGGCTATGATAGCGAGAACTCAACCGACAAACAAGAATGTCAGACGAGGATGGATCTTGACCCGGACGTGCATGGAAACAAATAGGTGGGTGTCAAATCACCTACTCAACCTTCTAATGACAATCACTACCAAGGAAATCAAACCTAAGTTCTCAAATACGCAAATAGCTGAAATCCGTACTACAAACAAATGCTATCCGAAACATGATCTAAAGTCATCGAATCAACATCAAACTCAAAGGGGAGTCTCTACACTAGGTAAGGACGATACCCTATGAATCTACAACACAATCTCAACTTGTAACCACTCTGTGCGATAAACACGTATGAAGACAGGCCAAAACATTTAGGTGACCGAATTTCGACTCTGATGGTACTAATGTGTAGCTCTACTCGCTGTGGTTCTATAGATATATGGCACGCTCAATTCCGTCACACAGGTAGGGAGAAAACTCACATAGAAGCTCATGGGAGCTCACCTCACGTAGAAGCCGAATGCTCGCACACTTGGTATCGGTGGGTAGCTCTTGCCGTGGCTAACACAATGGCAGTGTCGCTTTTCCAATGGCGGGTCCATATCTCGCGTAACAAGAGGATAGACTCTCTCTCTCTCTCTCTCTCTATCTCAGACAGTCACGGTGCTTCAAAACTTATCTTTCTTAATGATTCAAAAAACTGTCCTTAGGTTTACAATAATTGGCTCTTATACCTCAGCCTTGGAGGTGTGAACACATCTCTAATCTAATTACATAAGTAGGTGAAACTACTTGGGGAATACAAACTGGAAACTCAATTGAGTCCCGCTAATTACAATGAATTGGCTCCATGAAAAAATGAAATGTCGAAAAGACATTTATTACAATAAGTGTTTACAAAAATATGAGTGTTAGCAAAAATGTATAGGTGTAGTCCTCCGCTCAACACTCCCCCCCCCAGCGTTCAGGTCGTCCCTGACATGACATCCTTGCTTTGTCTTTAGTGGAGTCCCATTGATTTCAGCATCTGAAGATGTGACTTGTATCTCAGGTTTCCAATGGTCAGTGTAGGGCCGAATATCTTACTTTCATGAGTAAAGAAACCAGTATAGAATGCCTCCTCAAAGGCTTGCATGTGGAGATTAGTCATAAACATGATTCTCTAATAAAAGCATTAGGAAAAGTTTGGACTACAAAATGGGCCTTGTAAGAATTGTTGATGTGGCATAGCTTTCAAAAAGTGGGGATCGGTAAATTTTTTGCAAATAAGATCCAAACTTTTCGGAGGTTGGATATTTAGAATCTACTCTTCAAATGCTATCTATTGATATATAGCATGCATGTATCGGACTGCCTTCATGTAGATCTAGAAAAAGGTGATTTTAGATTATCGTAACGGTAACAAAACCTGGCTGATTGAAAAAAAATGGCATAACTTTCATAGAACTCATCCAAACTTTTCGGACCTTGGCTCTTTAGAATCCATTTTTCAAGAACTTTCCAATGATAGGTCATATCATGGGGTTCTAAGCAATATTTCGAGGGGTCTACCGGGTTTCTTTCTTTTGTACAATTTTGATGATGTGGCACTCTTAAAAGGCCCAAAAATGAGTTCAAAATTTTCCTAATGCGGTGTAACACTTTTGGAGATTGCTACAAGGCTAGATCATGCATCATATGTGTCACTGTGTCGGTCGTTGACAACAATGTTGAGCTGATAGCTTTATCCGGCGCGAACACTTCAATGCAAGCCAGTAATGTTCTGCAAATCTTTTTGAGCATTTGACATGAAAGGTCAGGAGAGCCAGTAAAGAGCTTAATGGTGCCCGTTAGGGTTTTCACCATGTAGGCCTTACTTATTTTCTCTCCCACCTTCGGTCCTGGCATCTTGGGGTAATTAAGCCAATTCGGCTTCTTTGCTCTGATTCTGTCATGTTCTTGCCAACTCCTGACTCGAGGCACTGGACAGAATGTTGCATCTTCTCTAACTTCCTTGGGTGCCTCCACCAAATAGATTAGGTAGGTTGGATACTTTGTCAACCACCCTTTCCTCCATCTCGGTTGGGAGTCTACTATCTTCTTTGATTCCTCCTCTTTTGTGACGTCGCCTTCCTATAGCACAACATACTGCTCTTCTTCTATCCTTTTCTTTGTTTTCAGTACTTCAAACTTTAGTAGAGGGAGGGGCAATGTATGTTGCATCCACTGTTCTTGCAGCACCTTAGTATCCACCCCTTGAAGTCCAATGGAGAACATGAGTCTTCTTTCCCACTCCATGGCCGCCTTTGCACTCTTCTCTGTTGCCTGCTCATGCAATCTTTTTCCCTCATCCTCGGTAAGTCTTGATGTTGTGGCCTCGTCTTCAGCAGAGGCTGGATCTTCACTTGTTGTGGCTTCCCCAGTCTCTGGAAGCTCCACGACTGCCCCGCCTGTTTCTTCTTGCTGATCCTCTGTATCTTTTATCATTTTGTCTTGCAGATCTTGGAGTTTCTTTCGGAGGGCCTCATTCTCTGCTCTCAGTGCTTGGGTCTCTTATGTCAGTCGTTCTTCTGCAGCTAATGAGCCCTCTGCAATGTGCAATCTTTGCACTTGCTCTAGCCTCAATTCTCTTTGCAAGATCCGGACTTGATCTTCCATACCGGGGATTATTGCTCCCTCTGGCTGTACTCTTGCTTTGCTAGCTCTTGGTGTGGATCTAAGCCTTAGGATTGTTTAATCCTACAGCTCCATCCTTTCTCGTAGCTCAATGAGCTCGTTCTTTGCAGCTTCCAATTCCTCATTAATTCTTTCTTTGTCTTCTTGTGCTCTGGTCACCTCTCTTGAAGCATCAGCAAGTTGGAGGATCAGTCCATCTCTTTCATTTTTTGCTTCTAGGAGAGATGCCTTGAGGTACTCTGATTCTTCTAGTGCACTCTCATATTTTGTTTCCATCTCATCTTCTCTCTTTTCCGCTTCTTCTTTGTTGTCCCTCATTCTCTTTGATCCGGCTTTGATCTGCTGCAATAGTTGATGCACTTTTTGGATATCTCTTCCATCTTCATCTTCGAGCTCATCCTCTGCCTTCTTAGGTACCAGCCTGTGCTCTCTCTCGAATCGATTCTTGGTCCCTCTCTCTGTTCCTCTCCGTTCTTCCTGTGTTAAGGCAATCCATACACAACCTTGAGGGCCTCTTCTTGAGTATATCCTGTGTCTATTAGAGCATCATATTTCTCTTTCTTCTCTTGAATTGGATCCGTTGCCTTCTCCTCTTGCTGTATTTCGGGCTTTTCTAGTACATCCACCTCCACTTCAGTAGTCGTTTCCTCCACTATCTTTTCCTCTCCTTTAGGACTAGACTCTTCTAGCTTGCCCTTGCCCTTATCACCTCCTTTTAATTCAGCTTTAAGGTTCTCAACTTCTGCTTTGGTGTATGGCTCTACTAGTTGCTGCTCCAATATAGCTTCAAATTCTTCATAAGCCTTGATATATTGATTGTACTGATCAATATGGGGTCTTGTTGAACTGGCTCCGACTTGAGTTGGGTCTAGTACCCACTTTTCCTCAAAATCTCCTTTTATAGCTCGCTCGGCTCTACAATCTTCAATCAGCCTCTCCATTCTGGCGGCTTTTTGGCTCTTAGTTTGCTTGGGAGCGGGTTTCTTCTTGGTATTCTTCTTGAGGGGCTCGTCTTCTTCTTCTTCTGGCTCAAAAACAATCTCTAGCTTCCGCCTTGCCCTTGTTGACACTCTCTTGGTGACCTCTGGCTAGTCTTCATCTTCATCTATCTCTTTTAGCCATTGGTTTTGCAAGCCTTTGGCCACTGGTTCCTTGCTCCGATAGCTTCATAAGCTATCTTAGTCAACACTTCGGATCCCCCAATGTACTTTGTCTTCTCGTTCTGCAAAGCAATTACTTGCTCATGAATGTGCTGAGCATAATTGACTTCCTTCGGGATGTTGCTCTTTATTGCCCAAGTGATTGTTGTGGAAATAGCATGTGGTGGTGTGGTATACTTTTGTGGCCTTTTGCTGTATATGTGTAAGAATTGGTTGTAGAGCCAGCAAAGCTTTGCCGCACTTGGATCTGCCATGTCTTCATAGGTGGCATTTTGCTTCTTTGGCCCATACACTTCTATAGCTTCTCGTCTTTCTCTGACTTAGCTTCCTTTGTTGTGCAACTTTAGAGCATCTGCAATGAGCTGAGGAGTGATAACCACTTCAACTTTTCCCCCATCCCAGGCTGTGAGTGTAGCCATTTCGTCTTTCTATACGGTGGTTACAAACTCATACACTCTTTGGGCATCTACTCCTGATGGTTTGGAAGTAAAAAAACTGCGGAGATCTGCCCTTTCCAGGTATCTGCTTATCTCCTCTGTTCTGTTGTAGTCCACCAGTTCTTGGGGAATCATTGGGATATCCATTGTTTGTCCCCGTGGGTCTTTGAAAGTACCTTGGTATATCTTTATCCCTTGTTCTTCTATCCAAGTATTTGTGGGCTTGAGAGTCTCTGGGGAAATAGAAAATGGCTCAGCTTCTGTTATTGCTTGCCTGAGTGTCGGTCTCTTTCTCTTTGTTGGACGACTTCCCCGAATCCATGGATCCTGTAACTCCAATTTCAGAAGTTAGCGTCTTTTTCAGTACTGAAAGCCAAAACTAAGGTTTTAATTATCCAAATGACTTAAAAATTGAAACAGAAGCTATTCAGGGCCTAAGGATGCAATGCATGTGGAAAAATATGAAATTTCGGTGCAAAATCATGCTAGAGACATCATACTCCTATGATGTCTTTTGTGTCAAAATGGCTTGATATTGGTTGTGCTTGTAGCTAATAGTGCATACATCCATTCTATATGCCTGGATTTGAATTTGGGTCCCATTTGGTCAAGTTATGGTCATTTTAGTCCTGGTCATGCTCTTTGCAAGATATTGAGAGGGAATTGGATTTTGTGATCCAAATTGGATGAAACTTGGTGGTTGGCTCTCAAATGGCATGTAGATCACGTCTGTGTGGTGGTTGCAACTCTAAAATGCAAAAATCAAGTAGGGAGACATCATACGCGTATGATGTCTTTTTGAGTAAATTTGAACCATTTTGCATTGTAAGCTTCGATTTGGCTTTATATAGGCTTAGACAATGATTTTATGAAATTTGGGTATAGTTTGGACTAATTGGCTCTGGAGACATCATACGCGTATGATGTCTTTTGTGTCATTTTTGCATGAGATTGGTTCTGTGGGCTCCAATATGATAGAAAAGGACTGTGTGTACCCAAATCTTGACTTGAAGTTGAGTATGATGTATTTTGGCAAGATTAGACTCTAAATAAAGTATTTTCCACTAATTGGGCTAATGGAGTGATCCCCTTGACCAAATGGTACCAAACTTCATATGTGGCATGTATTTGATATATATAATGGATATATGATGAAAAATGATCAATTTTGGCTCTGTATAAGCAAAGTGACATCATACGCGTATGATGTCTTTTTGGCCAAAATGGTACTTTTTGGTTCCAGATGGCTTGTGCATGTGTTGAACAACATCCCTACAAAGTTTCATTGGGTTTGGAGCTATTTTGGCAAATTTAGGGCCATAAGTCGGTTTTTTGCCCTACTTTGCGTCTTTTTAGTTTCCAATTGGTTTTTCAACTCCAAATCTCATGATACTTTGTACATTTGATGTTGTTAGCATATAGAAAGAGGCTATGCATTCATGTGTTCAAGATGATGTGAAAATCATGCTGTGAGACATCATACGCGTATGATGTCTATTCTTGATAGAAGTGTTTTTTTGTGAAAAGCATGGTTTTTGCTAGTGCCCTAAGCCCTGCTAACTAGTTTTCAACCTTAAAAATCATAAGTTTAGTTAAAAGCCTCCTTTGTAGGCATTTCAGTCTCCGAAGTCGTCTTTTGGTGTTGGAGTTGATTTTCCTCGATCTTTCTCCTCAAGAGTTGCATCTCGAGCTCATTTGAGTTGTTGGGAAGTCGTCTATGTGGTTGGACTCGACTTTGGTTCCTTCTTTTCCACCTTTAGCCATTTGATTGTCCGAAAGCGTCTTTTTCACCATTGGTAAGTGAAACGGCTTTCTTTTGGGTTTTGCTTGTACACATGTGTCATTGATGACTATTTGAAGTTGCTTGTTTCATTGATGACTATTTGAAGTTGCTTGTGAAGTTTCATGGCAGTCGGTTGTGCCGTTATGCCAAAATGACGCTTTGTGTGTCTGTTGCTACTGAATCGGTTGTTTTGACCCACTTTTGGTGGTCCAAACCTGAAGATACTCCATGGTTGCATTGCCCTCGATGTTTTCAAGCTTCTTGTGAAGTTTTGTGGCGTTTCGACAACTTTTTCCTGTTTGCCGCTTGTAGGCTCTATTGACCTAGGGTTTTTTCAGTTGGTCTTTCTCATACTTTGAGAGTTAGAAACTCATCTTCTACACTAGGGTAAGACACCTATTGGTTCTTGCATGGTTTGGTTAGGGGGTTGTGCCTCTACCTAGCATTCTACCCATTTCCCCGTCTGCTCTTGTTTCTTTGTTTTTGTTAGTTTTCGCGACAAAAGTTAGTGCTAAGCATCAAAAGCTTATGGCAACGAGTCTACCTCTCATATTTGTAGTCCTCTGAGCTCTCGTAGCGGTCGTAGAAGGTTGTAGAAGTTCGGATGCTTCTGTGTGCTCTTTGCTCTCTCCAAGTGGGTAATAGTGCAAATGAGCTTGTAAGTGAAGTCAAAAATACTTTACTCTGGACTTCCCGGCTCACTTGTTACCAAATTTGACATGTGCTCCTATCTCGTCGTGAACTGCACTTTAGGATGTGAAATTTCTCAATTTGGACTCCGTTTGACCTATTTCTGAGAAATTTGTCCACTTTGCCAAAATTTTGCCATTTCGGGCTTTCTGCAACTTTTCCCGAATTGTGCCCAATTTTTACCATGGGTTGCTCCTGTCATTAGGATCATCACCATCTATTCTTTTCTTTTTTATGATCTCGTTTCACTTGTTTTTTAATTTTTCTTTTACTTTTATTAAGAAAATACTAAAAAATAAAGAAAAATACCAAATTGAAACCAAAAATTTCCAAAAATACATTATAATTAGCTAGTAACCCCGTGTATATGTATATACACTTATTTGTGGTTTCTCCACTTGGATTACCACTTTTTTTAACTTTTTGGCTCCAGAAACACGCATATTTAGTCGTGTTAACAAACTTAGAGACTCAAATTCATCATTTGATCTCTTATTATTGCAAAAAAAAGTATATATAAGGGCATAGATATTATCAATATCCGCAATCAAACATAAAAAATTCGAAATCATGTAAGACACTGCACTTGTAATATCATTTTCTTTGTCCTTATTGCTTGTAGTTCCTGTATACCTGTATATCTCCCCCCCTCCTAGTCTGAGTCCTCCCAACGGCGGATGACTATGAAGTGTCTGAGAGTGAAGCGTTGTAGTTGTTGTGGTCATGCCTGGTGAATTCAATTGTAGATCGATGAAATAGCAATATTTCCAATAATGCCCATCTTTGTTTGATTGTCAGTTTTTTGGGCAATATTTGGGTTGTCTGTAGCATTTGTGTTATAGAATCATTACCTGGGTTCTTATTTACATTTTTGTCCTTTTTGATAGTCTAAATATGCTTTCAATTTGCCTGTGCCTGCCATAAACTCTTTGCTACCCAAATCTGCTTGACTTTAAGGTGTGATGTCTCTGTCCTTGAATACTAAGGATTCTCTGTTGATTGTAATGAAGGGAGTTCTTGCTTACAAATCTTTGGAATCCAAAGTTCCTTGCTATGGCTTTGTGCTGTCATTAACTTCTTTGGAATCCAGATCAGTTTTACTGAATTTGATTGTATGAAATCACTCTCTTGTCTAGTGTTGAAGACTTTGTTTTTCACCTTTGTTTGCTCTGGCCCAACCTCCTTTGGCCTCCACACCAACTTTGAGTCTGTCTTTAGCCAAGGTTGAGCTGTGCGTGTATATTTTGTCTTCTCTACCCATGTATGAGATTTCTTGTTTGAGAAGCATTCCGGTTGTGTGGAAGTGGCTTTTGGTTGCCATTGCTCCTTCGTCACCTCTATAGGTCATTTACCATTGTCATTGGATTCTTTGGCTTGCACTTGTACGGTTGCTTTGGAGAACGTCATTCACTGACTTTCCTCCTCATACTTGAGCTCCAATTTTTCATTGCATTGTACTGCTTTTGCCATGGTTGTCCTAGTAACAACGGATGTTGCGTAGCTTTGTCTTCAACCACATAAAACATATGTGGATTGTTAGTGCCTGATTTATCAAGGCTTTCAGGACAGTCAGGCTATTACTTTTTGAATTGTAACTAAAACCTTTATCTTTGAACCTTAGGGATAAGTGAACATGGGTATTTTATATTTTGGGAAAATTAGTTGTGTGTCTCGTGAATTCTCAGGACGAGAAGCAGTTATGTTTATGCCTGTTGATGCAGTTGGCTCTCTCCTGCATTAGTTCTGTGTTTTCTGCTGTATTACTGAATAATTATGATGAATGGCACACTATTTTCCCTCTATCTATGATGTTATGTACCTGTTTCCTTTGCAGTATGGTGTTTGAAGTATGCAGTTTCCTGCTTCCCGTTTGATATGAATTGTATGTTTACTGCATTGGTTATTTGTTATGGCAATGTGTGCCTAACATTTGGCGACCCTGCAATTGGTTCGAATTTCGCCTAAAACCATATGGGTGCTAAGGAATGAATCACAGCGGCGACTTGTTCCCTAATAGTGACCATTTGCGGGATTTTGCGAACTGGAAAACACCAGGGGAAGAGTCTGAGGAGTATGCATCACAATTCTTGAAAGAATTCTACCCACAACTGCCCAGCGAAGTCAGAATTCTCATTCTCGAAAATGTCGTTACAAAACTGTTACCCTTTGGAGCCTGTAATTTACCTTCAAACTACAATGTGCATACTCAAAGAATGCTAGTACAGTATTCTAGACAAGGGAGAAGAATAAATGCATGAGTGGATCAGGGCAAGGGTCCAATGTACCACAACATTATGGAACAAGGCTTATATTAAGAAGGGAGTTCTCTGCAAGAGGAAGACAAGGAGAAGAGTCAGGTAATGATGACCAAGAAGAACCAGTAGGGGAACTTACTGCAAGGGCAAAAATTGTTGGGGAGGGACTGAACTGCATGAACCTGAAAACAGGCTGCGGGAAACCCTACCTACAAACCAAGAAGGCCAACAAACAACTCATCCCACATCAGACCCACTTTTGGGACCATTGGTCAATGTATTGTTAGCCCAAACAGTTTTGAAGTCTCTGTACAGTTTCTGTGCAAATTATGTGCAGTTTGTTGCAGAATGCAGTTTCAATTTTTCAGTTTGCAAAATGCACTTTCAGTCTTTCAGTTTACAGACTACAGTTTCAGGTATTTCAGTTTGCAATGCAGTTTAAGCAGTTTCAAGGTTTAAAGAGGTACAAATGCTCTCTATTCTTTTGATGGGTGATTAATGGCAAAGAAGAAGAAAAAGTGTGCTATTTGTCAAAAAGATGGACACTGTGCAAAGCAATGTCCTTACATGTGCAAGCCCTGTCAAAAGGAAGATGTATGTGTCAAATACTGTATGCATAAACTGTGCAAGAAGTTGTATCAAATTGTCAGATCTTTTCGAGATGCATCAGATCATGAGGAGCTATGTGATGCACAAGAGGATTTGGATGATTTTTCTAATCTTCTTGACAAGGCAGAAGACTGGCATGAAGGTCATGAAGGAAAAAGAAGAAAGTCGTGCTCTAGTATGCGCAGGATACAGGTGTTGCAAGAAGCGGTTGAAGGTCTTTCAGAGAAGTATGAAGATGAGTTTGATGATTACATTAGTGATGATGATTCCGAATGGTGTTTGCAACAATCTGTTACTGTTTCCAACCTAAAACAACCTCAAGTTGTTGGTTTTCAATTACCAACAGTTTTTCAGGCACCTGCAATTTCAAAAACTGAAGTTTCAAAGCCTGAATATGAATTCTCAGCACCTGAAGTTTTTCAACCTGATTTTGATGTTCTTGAATATGGGATCAAAGTTGTAGATACTCAGATTATTGAAGAGAAGAAGTTGATTTAGGAAGGAGAGTTTGTTCAATGCAAGGGAGATATAGTCCAAAAGATGATGAAGGAAGAAGGAGGAAGCCAGGAGCAACTCATGAGCCAAAGGAGCCAAGAGGATTGCCAGCTATCCCCAAACCTCACATCGAAGAGACTCACCTCTTTGCAGGAAGAGAAGGACAATTGCTCAAAAGAAGAATTATTGGTTGAGAAGAAGGGAATGCAAGTGGGAGTGAGCGAGAGAAGCCACCAATATCCCATACAAACCCATATACCAACATTTGACATCAATCTTGAAGATGTTGAAATTCTGGGAGACATCAGATTTCAGTGTAATGTAGTGGAAGATCCGAAGATATATAAAGACATAATGTGTGCTACTAATGAGGATGATGTGATGAATCAGTTTTTGATGAATCTTGATGAGGAGTATTCAACAGCTGACAATTTGAAAGGTGTTTGTGTTGATGGAGAAGAGTTTTTTGGAGTTTTGAAGACTGAAAGCCAATTTCTAGGAGTGGATATGAATTATTCAGGTTGTGAAGACAAGGATCTTCAATTTCAGATCCCTGAATTACCAGTTTTGATACCAAAGATCCCTGATTTGCAAAGTTTCAGAATTCAGGTTCCTGATCCGCAGATTCTTGATTTGCAAAGAAGTTATGTACCTGAACTTGCTGAATTTCAAAGTCTTTTTCTTTCTCAAGTGAAGATGATCAATAATCTCTCATTAGAGCTAGAGAATGAGAGGCATTCAAGTATGGTTGCGGCAAATGAAGTGCTTTCCAAAATCAATCAACTTCAAGAAGAGAAGACATCATTGATGGCGGAGATTTCTCAGGTTCAAATTGAAGCCCACTTTCATATTTCTTACTGTTGTGAAGCTCATGATGCTCTTCAGAGAGTTGTTTTGGATAAGGATAATCAAATTGAGGACTTGAAGCTTCAACTTACTCAAATCAAGAATGTGGAGTTTTCTTCAAATCTTGATGTTACAAAAGGTTTCTTGAATGATGATGTTGTTATCAATGATCTTTATTATGTTGGCGCTTTTACAAATTCAGTCATGGATATTGGAAGTCCGTCTTTTTCCAGTGAAGTTCAGTTTACTGATGATATTCTTGATGATTTATACCAAGTTTCTGATGTCAATGGTTTTGTTGATGCTGAGGAGATGATTTTGACCGATGATTATGCAAGTCTTTTGGAAGTTCTTGATGATGGTGAAGAGGATTTTCCTGAAGATGGTTCTACATTTCTATGTGATGTTGTTGATGAAGGAGATGATGTTGATATTCTTATATCTCATTGGTTTTATATCTTCATGCTTGATAAAATAAGGGAAGTTTTTCAAGGAGCAGAAGTTAAAAGTTTTGAGTTTCAGGGAGATATCACTGATTGGACAGTTTTGCAGCTACAAAGTGGATTTCTTTATGTTTTTGATAAGGGATGTGAGGAAGCCATCTTGGTGGTGTTTTTTATGTGTAAAGGAGAGTTCAATCTGTTATTTTTAAGCCTTGAATCAAATCAGTTTGATGCAGAAGCAGATCAATTTTGGTTTTTCTTGAATCAACATTTTCAGGGAAATCAATTGATTTGGCATGCGGAGTCTAAATCGGGTCTTCGAGTGTTGCATCTACATGCAGAGATATTGGATGTGTTCAAGAGACAGTGTCTAATGGTTGCAAAGTTTGCATCCTACCTTGAATCTTTCTTCATTCTTCTTGAAGGGAAACCTGAACTTGTTACTGAATTTGGATATGTATTTGAATATGAAAATGGGCCTAAAGATCTGAAATCACTTGAAGAAGAGAAGAGTTTTCTATTTTGTAGAAGGTATCTCAATTCAACAGATGTGGAGAAAATGAATACTGAAGTGATGGAGTGCATGAAGGGAGTTTGGGAGAAAATGAAAGTCATAGTGTATGATGTGGTGAGTAAACCATATCAGATGTTTGCAGAGGAGGAGATGAAGGAGGAAAACTTGTTTATGGAGAAGCAGAATGTTGACCTGACACAGCAGTTGGAGACTTTGAAGGCAAAGTTGTAGCAGCAAGGAGCAAATCAACCTGACCAGGTGATTATTACTAAAGATTCAGACATTTTTGCAGGGATTAAGGATGCAGCTACCATTCAGGAGCATGTTCCTGAAGATTCATGGGGAGCAGTAATTACAGGAAAAGATAAAGTTGTTGAAGTGAAGGATCTGGAGGTTGCTGGAGAGGAGCATAGCTTCAAGGATTCAGTTCAGAACATTGTGGCTGAGATACTTTCTCAGGAGACAGAGAGTGCTAAGGAAGCAGTTACAGTTCAAGTGGAGGAAGATTTTGAAGAGCCTGACAAAGAAGCTGTGACTGCAACAACAGTTTTACAGGGAATTGAAGCTAAAGATAACCTGGAGGAGGATTTGACTAATCAAGGGATGGGTTCTCACAATGTTTGAGAAACATTGCCCACCAGGTGTGCCAGGTGTTAGTGCCTGATTTATCAGGGCTTTCAGGATAGTCAGGCTATTACTTTTTGAACTGTAACTAAAACCTTTATCTTTGAACCTTAGGGATAAGTGAACATGGGTATTTTATATTTTGGGGAAGTTAGTTGTGTGTCTCGTGAATTCTCTGGACGAGAAGCAGTTATGTCTATGCCTGTTGATGCAGTTGGCTCTCTCCTGCATTAGTTCTGTGTTTTCTGCTGTATTACTGAATAATGACGATGAATGGCACACTATTTTCCCTCTATCTATGATGTTATGTACCTGTTTCCTTTGCAGTATGGTGTTTGAAGTAAGAAGTTTCCTGCTTCCTGTTTGATATGAATTGTATGTTTACTGCATTGGTTATTTGTTATGGCAATGTGTGCCTAACATGGATACACATATTGATTTATCTATACGTGCAGTATTGTGCAGCCGATTGCGTTGATTGAGTGTGCTGAATAACTCTTCAACTCATGTTTGGCAGTTTGCAGCTTAGTGTCATGTTTCAATTGTTTGTACAAACTGACTGAAAGCAGGTTAGCTTGTGCTCCTGAATCCAATAATGCTCTGGCTTTAATCTGGTTTGACCCCACTTTGACCTCGATGATGGGCTCTACTTTGTCTTCACCCATCTCTGATACACTGACTGCGTTTATTCGTAAGGCTCCTTCATTGCGTTGTCACTGATGCAGTAGTCTTCTTTTCTCCATTTTTTCTTTTGCTTCCGTTTGCGCTTCTTCAACTATATTTTTCTTTTTTTGAAGTCGCAGTTTCTCTTGATGTTTTTTGAGAAGCATGTCCCGGGTTAGTGGCAAATGATACTTCTTTAATCTGCATCCACTAATCCAATTTGGCATTTCTTCTCCGTCTAATGTAGCAAGCTTGACGGCCCCGCTTGGTGATAGATCTTTAATCACAAGTGGTCCCATCCCTCGCTTTTTAAGTTTTTTTGCATGTTGTTTTAGAGTGTATACTAGGACAAAGTTCCCAATCTTAAACTCTTTAGTTCGTACATGCTTATCAAAGAAATCTTTTTGTCGCCTTTTCTGAGCGTAGATTGAAGCCACGGCTTGTAAGCGAAGCTCATCTAGATTTTCAAGGTCGTCTATTCTATCTGAAAGCTCATGTCCTGTCCACTCTAATTGCTTAGCTACTCTCAGTGTTGGAATTAAAAATTCTATTGGTAAAATAGCAGTCAAACCAAAAACCATGTTGTATGGGGTCGTTCATATGGATGTTTTATATGCTTCTCTATACGCCCATAATGTCGAATGCAATCTCTGGTCGCAATCAGTTCTTGACTCATTCGTCTAGAAGGATCTCTATCACTTCATTTATGAAGTGTGTGCCTTGATTTAGGAAGTCGTAGAATCTGACATCCTTTATGGTTTCCTCGTTCTCACTTAAGTTGTTTGTGGACTAGTTGTCAGCTTCATTTCCCCATTCTGGATGATCGAGAATGTCGTGAAACATCTCCTCTTCATCTCTGTTGTCTGGTGTATCAATCTTTTTAGTCTCTTTTTCAAGTACAGCTCTCATCATGAAGTACGGAACCACATCATATCCATCTTTATCACAAAACTTCGTTGTGGGACCGTCTTGAATTGCACAAATATCTAGGGTTGCTAGAATGTTTGTCCATTCTAATGGTTCAAGTGCATCCTTTGGAAAGGGTTCACCTATATAATTTTTGCCTTCAATTTCCCTTTCTAAAACACATTCTTCGTGCTTCAGACTTCCACAGTTCGAATCTCCACACATCCATAACTCTTTGGGTTTGCCTAACCAGGCTAGAAACTCTGATCGTGCCAAAGTAGCTGAATCAAACTCTTCAACTGGTGTTCGGTTCACATCCTTGTAGCTATGGTCTGTTAGGTTCACGCGAGTAGTGGTTTCCATATGTCTCAAGTATATGTGGTCATAACCCCAATCCTGGACCATTTTCAATTGTCTCATGAACGGTCTTCCAAGTATAATATCATATCTATTCTCCTTGCCAAAGTCAACAATAGCAAAAGTATGATCGTATTCAATTCCGCAAGAAGTCACTACAACTTTCTCTAATAGTCCCAAAGGTCTCTCCATATGTCCGTCCGCTAGTTGGAGTTTCAACCTCGTTTTTCTTATCGCCGGTTTTTCCAAATTTTTCCAGATTTCTTTCGTAGCAATGGCTACTCCACCCCCGCTGTCAAGTATTGCCATCGTGTTAACTCCCTGGAATTCAATTGGTAAGGTTGTATTCCCCTCTTCGCCTTCACAATACTCTCCGACCTTGTTCAAGGGTACAGGCTTAGCATTTTTTTATAGCGTACTCAGCTCTCGTATGCCCTCTTGCAGTTTTGCAGTTGGGTCTTTTATCCCAAATTTCTCCAAGAATTTTCCTACAGTTGCCCACATGTTTGGTCGTAGTCTCAAAAGCTCAGCTAGCGTGATAGTGCATGTCACTAGTGTTGTCAAAATCTCTATCAATCCTTGCGAGTCTATAACTTTTTCTGAAGAGATTCCTCGTGAGGGAAGCGCTCTAATCTCATATTTTGCTTCGTATTCTCCTAAGTATGAAGGTAAGGTTTTCAGCGAATGAGGTTTACTCTCTACTATTCTAACAAAGCCTCCATCTCCCCAGTAAGAATGCAGATCTAAGTCCACTTGAGATCCTGCCTCAAATTCCTCTATGGGAGGATTCTTGATGTCCTTTTCCCCACTAGTTTGATTAGCTTGATAACTCAGCTCGTTTGCAAAGTTTGCCTCTCTCACTTGTTTCCAAAACTCATTGTAATCCTCATCTCTTCCGTAAGACCTTTGTATCAAAGGATGAAAACTCTCTATTTCTTGATCTGTGGTGTTCATAACTATACGTTCATCCCCGTGCATTTTTTTAGGCTTTTGTGCACTGTTAGGCTTTTCAACTACCCGTGAGAGGATAGTCTCTTGATGAATCGGGTTTTCCGTTCCACAATTCATTGGTTCTCTAGGTGGTTCTAACAAGGCTTGTGCAGTCTCGATCATTCTCTGACACATTTCGAGTCTCTGCTTTTCCAATTCCGCGTTTGGATAACCACCGTTGTTCTTGTGTTTGGTTGCTCTTTAATCTCTCTTCGTAAGTTCTCATCAATGCATCCAATGGTTTGTGTACTTTGTCGACCAACACTGATCCCCCTGAGCTTACACTCGTTGTCTCTTTGACGCTCTTCAGTTTTGACTTTTTAGAGTCCATTTCCCGTATTCCGTTTTGACTCTTAAGTTTCTCTAATCTGTCTTTTGTTTGTTTTAATTTCTCAGCTAGAATCGCGTCTTGCTGTTCTTTTTTCAGTTTCATGCGTGATTTCGTAGCTTTCCATGTGTTTCTATGGCTTCGTTGCCCTTGAATTGCCAATTCTGTCTCTGACTTTCCATTCTCTGGCTCTCTAGTGGTTTTCTTTGCTTGAGCTCTAGTCACAACTTGTGTTGGTATCTTGGTTTCATTTTCAGACCCACTGCTCGTAGGAATCGACTCTAGCATGTTCATTGTTGTCTTTTGCACTTTGTTGGGATTCTTTGAACAATCCTTAATGAAGTGAGTGACACCACACTCTGTGCAATATGCATTTATTCTAATGATCTCTCTGTGTGGACAAACATTCATCAAATGGTCACCTCCACACTTATAACAGGGTCCCAATGGAGGTCTTGGTGTCCCTTGATTTTCACTTTGTGGGTAGGCTAGTCTTTGGACTAAGAGCCCCCCATGAGCTATGAACATAAGTGTTCTTGCGTCCAAGTTATACCTCTCTTCATCTGAGGCGTGTGTGGTTGTTGGTGGTCCAACATTTCCTATCATGCTCCAAGGTTCTGGTTGTTTTAGTTTTCAGGTGGGTAACACACATCAGGAGCCATGGGTGCACCAGAATCTTCGTAATAAGTCTGAACAGGCACTAAAGCTTGTTCTTCCTGATTCTCTAGGGTGGGTGCATATCTAATACCCACTGGTCTCACTCCTGGTAAAGGTGGTTGTTGCCCCAATACCAACTGTGGTCTTTCTATCTCCACAGGTCCTGGTACGTTTCCCGTTGGGTATCTAGGTACTCGATGTACCTGAGGTGGTGCTATTTGAGTTGGAGGTGCATACTGACGCTCCTTCACATAACCCTTGTTGTAATAGCACTCCTTTGTTGAGTGATTCATCCATTTTTGTTTGATTGTACACCATTTCGTTAGTTTTGGCATTGGTTTAGGGTATGGTGCTAATCTCCTTATAGCATCTTCTATCATTTGTTCCATGTTTGGTATTGTTGTTGTTTGGACACTCTTCTTAGTGGTGGTCTTGCTAGCTACGGATGATGAGCTACTCGATGTGACATCCGTATCCGTTGTCACCTCTCCATACACAACACAGTTATCCACTAAGTACAATGCTTCTCTGGTCACTTGCTCAAAACTTGTACAATCTTTCAAGTGCAAGTCTTTCTTGAGAGTGTCATTTCTCAGCCCTTCTATAAAGAGGATAGATAGTCTGTCATCTTGCAGTCGTTCCCGTACTGGACATCTCTCTATGTATTGTTTGAAGCGAAGCAAAGCTTCCTTCATCTTTTCTTCCTCCTTCTGTTTAAAAGCATATATTTGGGATACCGTGTTGTGTTTGATCCCTCTTTTTGAAAATTCCTCGGAAAACTCTCGCAGCAAGTGGTCAATGTCATGGAAACCTCCACCATTCAGTGGTTGAAACCATGTCAATGTCGTCCCTTCTAAAGTAAGACCAAATCCTTCCTATTGTGTGTGGAAATCTGTTATCTGCTCATCTCTTAAGACTTTCTTAAAGAGTGAGACATGTGCATATGGATCTCCTGAGCCACTATACTTCTTCGGCATACACTTGGCCACTTGAGATGGTCTCATCTGTATTGTCTGCTACCAATCTCATTTATCCTGTATCCCAACTAAAACTTTCTCTTGTGTCATGGACTTCATGGGCTTCTCTAGTTGGATCCCTTGCCACGAATCTACTAGGAGGCAAATGTGATGGTGCTGCTGCAAACATCGAACCTATCGTAGTATGTGTAGAGAATGGAACTGCACTACCTCGATTGGTATCCATTGACTCTCTAGAATGTAATGTTCCCATTGGGCTTGGCATAGAATAATGAGGTCAACTAAAATATTTAGTTACATGTGTCCTCTCTCTACCTGTTGCCATCGGGTCTGGCATGACAATTGTAGGTGCTGGTCTCAGTGGGCTTCGAGTGAAGTGGTCCCCCAAAGTATGTGTATCCTTCCAACTCCTTTTTATCGATTGCTGCATATTGTCTTCCATACTTGTCATATGCGATAATCTTCATTTCTGATCCCTCTGTGTAGGTAAAGACATAAAGTCTTTTCCGCTCTGTCAGCTCATCGACGTAGGGTTCCTCGCATCTATAATAGACATCTTCCTCTCCATTATTATACTTGTATAACCCCACATAGACGTTCTCTGTGTTGATCCTCAAAGTTTCATTTTCTCGTCTTAATCTAGCACTAGGGAAGCTCATTGTTGGTGCTTTCTCTTTGGGTTCTTCATCTACTTTGGCTTTCGTGCCCATCAATCCCCACTTTTCCACAATGTTAGGATTCAAGACTACCAAGTACATGATACCTTCATCATCTAGGTACCTATCTCCGCTATAGCTCATAAGCACTAAATCCTTGAACTCACTTAGTCTATCTTCTATTTTCACACAGTAGCGGTGCATACCATCTTTGTAGATCTTGGCACCTTGCTTGTTGTCATATTGATACTTGATGAACAATAGATTCATTGTGGCCGAAGGGTTTGATGGTCTTGCTGCCATGTTTTCTCTTTCGTTTAAGTTCAAGTATCCTAAGTGTTCAGTGAAATCTCGTAAGATCTCTCTGAAGAAGTATCGAAAATACTTCCTTCAAGGATCGGCTCTAACGGCCGCACTACACTTTGGTTTACACTCCCTCGGTTGATATAACACTCGCTTGTTCTCTTTGTCTCGGTTGGTTATTCTAGAGATATCTACCGAATCTCAAATTCATCAATCTCCCTAGAGAAATCTAACTTTTCAATCTCAGCAATTTGTTTTATCCTCGTTTCTGTGATCAAAAGTGGTCCAAACTGAATGATACTAGGTCAAATGGTTTGTTTTGTCAAATGGAAGACTTCTGTTATCTCAAGTGAAAATTTTGTATCAGATTTTCTCAAAAAGACATTATACGCGTATGATGTCTTTTTTCAAAGATTTTGGATATTTTTGCTTTGCTCACTTCCAGTAGGACCCTTATGCTATGTCCACTCACAAAATTCAATTCGAACTCTGGTTGTGCAAGTTATGGTCAAATAAGGCTTTTCTGGGCAATTTTTCGATTTTTGACTTGGGGTCAAATGTGATCCAAATGACATGAAACTTGAAATACAAGCTCTAGACAACTAGTACAAAGGATCTGTGATAGAAAAATGTCAAAATTTGCCTAGAATTAGGTTGGAGACATCATACGCGTATGATGTCTTTTTGTCCAATTTTGGTCCAAACTTGATATTTCAACTATTCACTATATTTGCAACAATGTTGTCAAGTCAAATTCAAAAATCACATCAGCAAGTGTAAAAAGACATTATACGCAAATGATGTCTTTTTTCACAGATTTGCCCAATTTTCTATTTTAAGCTTCTCCAAGTGTTTATCTTTGAGTTTCAAGTGTTTTTATCAAGTTTGAATGCAAAAATGAGCTCTGAATCAATTTTCCCTATTCTTTGCGTTTTTTTTAATTTTTGCACTCTGACTTGGTATTTTGAGTTTCTAGAAGTGTTAAAGCCCTTGTTTTATGTTGATCTTAGGGTAAAACCCCCCTTTTGAAATGTCAAATTTTCTGTTTTGGCCTCTGTTTAGCCCCTAGACATCATACGCGTATGATGTCTAAAGTTGCAAAATTCCATTTTTTTGGCACAAAACTCTTCCAAGAGCTCTCTTAAGTGCTCAACAACACTCAGTTTCACAGAAAATCTCTCTGCACTTTGTTTATGCAAGTTTCACTACCAAATCAACGGTTTAGTGATCTAACATGCAAACAAACACATCAAGCAAATAAATCACTGATTAAGAGCTCTAGATCAGGATCAAATCAAGTCCTACCTAATCTACTTCTAATCATTAAATGGGTTTTTTCAATGGTGAGTATAAAGAGATTCACTGCCACACACGGACTAGCAAATACCTCAATCTCAACAACCACTCAACACCAACAAAAATCAATATTATCTAAACTAAAACTGTCAAACACGAAAGACCCAGGAATCTACAAGTTTCCTAGTACCTCTCAAAGATCCTCGGAGTCCACCACTTGTAGTACATTCCATGTGGGAATTGTATCTTCAATCGGCATCACTTGCTTTTGACCATACATTAGCTCCGCAGGCATGTAGCTAGTTACTGAGCTATGTGTTGTACGATCAGCCCATAAAGCATATGGTAACAATTCTAGCCACTCAGGAACTCTTCCTTCGCAAGACTTGGCCAAAGCTTTGATGATAGGAGGATGCCCCCTTCCACTCTTTCCATTTCCTTCAGGGTTGTAAGCTGTAGTAAGAGAAATCTTAATTCCTAATCTGGAAAAGAACTCCCTTGTATCCTCGGCATCCATCTCACCTCTATCTGCAGTGATCTTTCCCACACAACCATAACGGCAAATCACATCATCCAGAAGGAATTTACACACAACTTCTGTGGTTTTGGCCCTTAATGCTCTTCCTTCAACTTGGTTAGTTACGTCTCTGCCAGAGTCCTAGAGGCATTGTGACTAGATCCACAACCCACTTATAGTGCATGGCTAGTGGATATGTAGGGTGCAATCCATCACAATGTCGGACATTTGAATACATTTGACAAGTTACACACGACTCTACAAACTGAGATACATCTTTATACATACCCTTCCACCAGTATTTTTCTTTCAACTTGGAGAAGGTTGCCCACACACCCCTGTGTCTAGCCCATAGACTCTCATGAAACTCTTGCATGAGCTTTACTTGAGTCTGATTTTTACATTTAACCCGTTGTGGTGTAGCACCCTTTTGTTTAGGATGCTTCCACAAGTAACTATCCCTCAAAAAGTACCCATATGCTTTCCTATGTATCGTCTTGAATTCTTGTTGTTGGGCGGTTACACCGCTAGCGCTCGCTATGATAGCGAGAACTCAACCGACAAACAAGAATGTCAGACGAGGACAGAGCTTTACCCGCAGGCGCATGGAAACAAATAGGTGGGTGTCAAATCACCTACTCGACCTTCTAATGACAATCACTTCCAAGGAAATCAAACCTAAGTTCTCAAATACGCAAATGATTGAACTTCGTACTACAAACAAATGCTTTCTGAAACATGATCTAAAGTCATCGAATCAACCTCAAACTCAAAGGGGAGTCTCTACACTAGGTAAGGACGATACCCTATGAATCTACAACACAATCTCAACTTGTAACCACTACGTGCGGTAAACGCGTATGAAGACAGGCCAAAAAATTGAGGTGATCAAATTTCGACTCCAATGGTACTAATGTGTATCTCTACTTGCTGCGGTTCTATAGATATATGGCACGCACAATTTTGACACACAGGTAGGGAGAAAACTCACATAGAAGCTCGTGGGAGCTCACCTCGCATAGAAGCCGAATGCGCGTAGACTTGGTATCGGTGCGTAGATCTCGCCGTTGCTAACACAATGGTGGTGTCTCTTCTCCAATGGAGGCTCCATAGCTCGCGTAGCAAGAGGATAGACTCTCTCTCTCTCTCTCAGACACAGTCACAGTCACAGCGCTTCAAAACTTATCTTTCTTAGTGATTCAAAAAACTATCCTTAGGTTTATAATAATTGGCTCTTATACCTCATCCTTGGAGGTGTGAACACATCTCTAATCTAATTACATAATCAGGTGAAACTACTTGGGGAATACAAACTGGAAACTCAATTGAGTCCCGCTAATTACAATGTATCGGCTCCATGAAAAAATGAAATGTCAGAAAGACATTTATTATAATAAGTGTTTACAAAAATATGAGTGTGAGCAAAAATGTATAGGTGTAGTCCTCCACTCAACACTTGTTGAGACCAATCATCCTGTTTTGTTAGAGTACTCAAGTAGCTTCGAATAAGAAGCCACTCACGTTCATAAAGATCTTTTAAGAAAAATTCAAGTGAATTAGTCATGCAGAAATTGTTACCTCTGACATGAGAGATAGAATAGAACTTTGTGCCCACATCATCTCCCTCGTCAATCATATGTGACTCATCTTCATACCTTGCCCTTGATAGCATATCTTCCACTGTATTTTCTTTACCTACAATGTGCTTAAACTCGGGATCTAAGGACTTAATGTATGCAATCCACCGCAACATAGCAATGTTTGGCGTTGAATATGTTATAATCATCCCAAGAAATGGTAAACAATCTGTTTCTACAACCACACATGCACCAATTAGGTACTCTTTTCCAATTTTCAAGGTTGTAACCATACCCAATAACTCTCTCTTTATCTGTGGATAGTTTCTTTGGCGAGCACTTAGTACCTTTGCTCCAAATCTTACCACATACCTGTGTTCTTACTCATCATCTTGCCCAATTGCCCATCCAATCCCTGTAGGACTGGTGTTTACTGTCACAATTACTAGCTTTTGACATTCATAGTCTACCTTTCTCAAAGTTGGTGTTGACTAGAGCAACTCTTTTAGCTTTTTCATGGATTTTACATGTGCTTCTGTCCATTTAAACTTTTGATTGTTTTTAAGCAATTGTTAAAGAGGATCAACTATATGTGCATAATGTGGAATCCAAATAACATAAAAGACACATGCTCCCAGAAACCTATGTGCCCCACAATGAGCACTTCATTGACACCAAACATAGACTTTTTCCTTGACAATGTAAGATTCACTTCTTCCAACCTAGACAAAATTGTATCACAATCATTTATGTGATGTACCACAAACCTGAAACATCCCTTGAGATCTAAAGCTTCATCTTTGTCAATTTCTTCACATCCTTTGATAGGCAAATCATCAATGAAAGGCATTGTGATTTGAGTAATAAAGTCACGTAAGACCTTATTCATCCCATTCATCATATGTGCAACCGAGTTGGTTGCTCCCTGTGGCAAGGTACACATCCTTACCAAACCAAAGGGTGTCCTTAGGGTTGTCAAGTCTCTGCTTTTGATTGCAAGCTGAAATTGATCATACCCTGAGTAGAGATCTCCGATTGAGTAGATTGCCCTCCCTGCAAATGACTGTGAAAACTCATCCACAATTGGACCTGTATCTACATTTCTAATCGTCACCTTGTTCACTAGTTGCATATCTTGGATGAAGCATAGAGAACCATTCTTCTTTGGAACTGTGAACCACCTGTTTGAGTATGGAGAACAAGAAGGATCCAAGATTCCCATTTTGATTTTCTCATTCAGTAGCTCTACTAACTTTGGCAAATGAGCCTTTGGAATCAGAATAGGCCGCAGATTCCAAGGCACATGAGGTATTGTGAAAATTACCATAGGAGCTACAATAGAAGGATCAACACATCCTATCTCATGTGGCTCAAATGTAAAATCCTTACCATGCTTTGAAAGCATTTATTTGAAGCACTTTGTCTCCTCTTGTGTTAGAAACTCCTCGTGACCAATCTGCAACTTTTGGAAAGACTCCTTTGTGAAGGTATGCCCAATATTTTTAGGATTCCTCAAAATTGGTTGTAAAGAAGCCTGCGCAATCTTTTCCCTGTTGTTGGGTGGTAAGGGTGAAGCTACTGGTTTCACCTTCTTTGCTACACTCTTGTATTTAATTTCAACATGGACTTTTGGACCAACTGTTTGGTTTTCTTTAAAGGCTTCTATTACTTGATACATTTCCATAGAGAAAACTTCCACAGCTTCATTTTCAAGATGAAAACTAGACCCCATTATAGCATCAAGCTCACCCATAGTATCTACAAAAAAAACTTGTTCAAACAAACCCAAAACATTTTCAGTAGGCTCTAGCAACCCACTCTTTTTCATGCATATTTGTAGTTTATGCACATATTGCCTCTCCCATCTCTTCAAATATTCAAGTTTTTTAAACCGTACTGATCCATTCCTTGTTACCAGGGAGCCTGTTGATAAAGTTTCACCTAATTTTGGATCAAGCGAGACCCTTTTTCTTTCAGTAGCACTGCAATCCCACTTTACAATGGTACTTGGCCAAAACCCATCTTTTCCCTATAGTCATGAAACTCTTTGCTCACCTTTGGTAGAGGATGTTCTCTGAGGTTGTCACGATTTCTATCATGGTTTACACAAATTGTGAGGAATTGGAAAACATGTTTACCATCTTTGCTATGTATCCTAGCATATGCTGAACCATCATCCATTACCTTTGTTTCCATTCGAACTCCCACAATGTAGGTCTGTCCAAGGATGAGATGATATGAAGATGTATCCTGTACAAAGAAGTTCTAGTCAACCTTTACATCACCTATTGTCACCTTCACACCCGGACATGCTGCATACAATTCATCGGATGAATTGTTTTCCACTTTTACCATCCAGCCATGATCTATGTCCATTGGCCATTTGCACTTGTTGTAGAGACTCTTTGACATTATGTTTATTTCTGAACCATGGTCAATCAAGGCAACAAATGGATCTTCAAGATCACCTACCTTGACCAAAGTTTCTTTAGTAGCCCTTGCCCAATGACTTCGTGAATAGTAACTCCTAGGAATAGCTTCAACTTCTTCATCATCATTTGAGAAACGTACTTGCTTCACTCTCCCACTAGATTGGTAGCATCCTACCATAGTTCCATCATCCTCCTCCTTATTTTGGAGTTGTATCCCTTGTGTCTTCAAGGTTTCCCCTTCAACCTATGGACGAGAAACTTCAGCAAGACTTTGCCTCTTCCTCTTGATGGTGTCAATGATCTCCTCATTGAATTCACACTTTGCAATTCCAAGAACTTCTCCCAGAGTAAACTCAATCTTGCAATTCAAGATCCTTTCCTCCAAGACTTTCTTCAAATCTATAGCCACCTCAATATCAGATTGTAGTTTATAAGTTGGGCCTTTTGTCTTACTTTTTGCTGGCTCTTTCTTCTTTCCTATTGTAGACTCCTCCATGAGTAATTCAGGTGGAGACGCTCCTTGTGTCGGGGGTGTTTGGGAAGACATTGAGTCACTTATTTCCCCACTTCTAGAAGCTCTTTTTGATGGTCCTTCATCAAAATTCTCATGTCTGCGCTTCTCTTCTAAAATAGCCTCATTTTGTTGGCATTTTGTAATGTAGGCATGCACTGACAATTAGTCCACTGGATCATTCCATCCTGTTTCTAGATGTATGCAATCACCTGCTTCATGTAGAATCTCTTTTGTAAGCTTTCCTTTTTTAGCTAATTGCATGACATTTGGCCAAATTTGACCAAGATGGTCATTCACCTCTTCATCACCAAGATGCTCAATTTTTACTCCATAAGTAGCTGCCTCAACTGAAGAGCTAGCATGGTCAGTTGCCATATCTTCAACTAAGGTTTGCATTCGTCCCTTCCCAAAGTTAGTTCTCAAGGGTAGACCTGTCTCTCTTAAGTGGATTTTACCATCCTTAAAAAAGACAAAATCTTTTGACAAAGCATCACTAAAATCATCACAATCCCTTCTTACATGGTATGTACTATCACACCAAATACATCTATTAACAAACCCTTCTTTGGGCTGTTGTCTTTGCTTTGGAAGTGGCCCTCATGATTGGCCTTTTTCTTCAAACTGTACAAGCTTCACCTTCAAGTAACGCATTCCCTTCACAAGCTCATCTAGCATGGACTCATCAAACTTAGGAGCGATAAAAGTAGGCTTTACCATTTTGTTAGAAGTTGAGGTGGAAGGACTTGTAGTGTTTACTACCATCTTGTCCCTTCTTCTTTGTTGTTAGGCAAGCAGTGAGACAGCACCTTCAACCTCATTCCAGTCGGTCATTAGTCCTTGCTCAGCATCTTTATCTTCAAGAAGAAGCTCCAAATTTTCTTGAAACTCTTTACCTGCAGCTTGTAAGAAAAGATCTATCTTCTCTGCATCTAGTGTGGCCCTTTCTGTCTTGGTGAGTTGTGCATAGCGCCACTCAAATTCCCTAAGTAGCTCTATTATTGATAGTCCTTGCTTTGGCTTGACTACCCATTCTAAGAATGTCCTTTTGGTAACTCTCTCAGAGTCCTCCATGAAATATTCCTCCTTTAAAGATACTTTGAATTCTTCCCGATTTCTCCCATGCCCATCTTTAACTCCCCTAACATGTTCTCTAATTTCTAGAGCAACAACTAGCTCAAAGCTTTGAATCATCTCACCTTCTAACATGCAATACAGCTCTATCTCCTTCACATACTCGCATAAGTACTTGGTTACATCTTTGCCATTTAAATTATCCATTCTGTTGATGACCGCTGGAATGGCCTTCGTTGCTGAAATCTCCCTTCTTTCAGTGGCATGTTGTTGTTGCATGAACATTGCAAATGCTTGAAACATTTGCATTGTTTGTGGGGCAAAATGCATACCTTGTTGCTCAACATGATCACCCATGGCTACCCACAAACTCTCACCTTGGCAGATTCGTGTCGGGTTCACCAAAAATATGTCGAGAAATTTGCGGTCTTGCCAGGAAAGCACCGGGCTTATGGTTGTGAGAGTTTGTGAGAGAACTCAAAAAAAACTATATGAAGGAGTTAAACCATGGATGCCATGAAAACTAGGGTTTGGAAAGAAGTGCAATCAAAGAAGACCCACTCTTTCTCTCTTACACTTACACACAAAGAAAAAACACTCTTTCTCTCTTACACTCACAAAAAAGGAAAAAACACAAAAGAGAATGTCAAATCAAAAAGATGAAAACAAATCAAAGAAGACCCACTCTTTCTCTCTTAGACTCACACACACAAAGAAAAAACACAAAAGATGTTGGGGTATAGGCGCATGTGCCTTGCCCGATCGCCCAGAGTCTAGGCGCCCACTGACTTGTATACCTTATACATAGCATAAGTGTATAGGGGGCTGCTCACTCTTTGAGTCTCCCCACCCACATCGTGTGTGTCTCCTTCTCTCTCTCTCTCACTCTCTGTCTGTGGTGCTCCCCGATCCCCTTCAATTGGTATCGGAGCGTAGGTGCGGAGGGAGCGCGTGTGTGCACAGTCACGACGACAGCGGAGAGCGAGTTTCATTCCCGAAATCGTGTCCGCGCGCGCGCACTCTCAAGAGTGCAAACAGGGTTTCAACTTCGGCATCGGAAAATTCAGCTTTCCGAGAGTGTTTCCACCAGGTGTCCTTGCGTTTTACCCCCCTTTCAAAGCCATTCGAGCCATCAGAAACCTCATTCGAGCTACGATTGAGGAGCTGCATTTTCAGCCCTCTTTTGGCAGTTTATGCTGCGTTTTTGGGCCGAAACGGAGGTTTTTGGCATAGCTTTCACACCCGGACTCGGATACATGTGATCCAGGAGTCTACCTTCGGGTTTTGGCACGCTCCGGACGCGCTCCTCATATCAGAATTTTAAAATTCTGAACGCTGAATTTTCTGCAGCAGCAGTTGTTTATTGTGTGTCGAAGATTCCACACATGGTTTGCTCTCAGATGTGAGAGTGATATTTGCTGCAAGTTTCCTCATAGGTGGGAGGATACGATGTATGCCTTATGTGATTTGATGCTCAAGGAGACTAATGTGATTGCATTTTGAGCTCGGCAATGTATGCCTCGAGCATGTTTTTTGGCAGTCACAGGTAGAGCAGATATTTGTGTACTAGATTTGCAAGTGTTTGCAATGATGTATGCAAAGTGTGGAGATTGGTGCATGCATTTGGAGTGCGGTTTGATGCGCTTTGGTTGCTCATGGTTTTGAGCGTGCACTCAGTTTGGTTACTGGTTTTGTGGCGGTTTTACTGACGCAACTCTGGCGAAATTTTCCCAGGAGATTTATGCGCATCATTTATGCGATCTAAGTAGAGATTGCGGGTTGCACTCAGCATTTGTGTGCGGTGTTCTCTGCAGGTGGGAGATTTGTGTGTGTGTATGCATCGATACCGCACATTGTGGGCTTGGTGATTAGCTCACGGGTTTGACAGATGTACAGTTATCTTGGCACACTCACAGGAGTGAGTATTGTGATGTATGCTTGTGTGGCTACGAGCTAGGTAGCCGGATTCGAGCACTAATGGCTTGAGGTTTTTCAACAGGTTTCAGCTACAGGTTTACAAGTTTACAGGTAGGTTTGAGGGCTTATTTGGGTGCTGAATTTTCAGCCATTGTTTCCTCTTTGCACGTGTCCATGTATGGCTCAGTTGTAGGCTGCTGATCTGGGACACGTTTGTGACTTGTTTATGCAGCTGTTTAAGAGCTGAATTTTGGGGCTGTTTTGCAGCCATATTTTACAGCCATATTTGCAGACTTTTGTTGATGTGATTCGAGCCAGTTTAGGGCTGATTTGGTTGACATTTGCTACTCATTGTTGGTTGCTCTTTTGCGAGCATTATGGCTGATTTTTCATTTGACTTCCAGCGTTATGGTCTGACACAGTTTGATGGTGCAGATTTTGTTGCTTGGAAGGAGCATATGCTTGTTGCATTGGCGGATTTGGGGCAGGATAAACCCTTAGGTGGTTTATCGGCGAAGCCCAAGTCTATGCGTGATGATGATTGGCAGGATCTTGATGAGTTAGCCATGTCTACGATTCGTTTGCATCTGGTTGAGTCTCTTTACCGGCAGGTCTCGAGGGAGACTACAACTCATGCTTTATGGCAGAGTTTACATGCTATGTGCGCAACATCCATGTCAAAAGGGGAGTCTAGTCCCACTTCTATGTCCATGGGAGAGATTTGTCCCACACACAAGTCTCGACGGCATAGAGACTTGACATGTTGGCATTGTGGACATAGAGGGCACATTAGGCGTTGATGTTTCAGGCGTTTGAGACAACGGAGGCAACAGATATGTGATGCAGATTTGGGCACGATAGATGCTAGTGAGATCAGTACGGTGGTTATTGAGAGTATGCTTGTGACGGCGATGTCACATTTACATCTAGCTTGTCTTCAGACGATCTTATGTCTACGGATTGCATATCGGATTGCACATTGTCTTCACATTGGTTACTAGATTCAGATGCTACTTTCCATGTCACGTCGCATCGTGAGTGGTTTAGCACGTTTTCTAGTGGGAGACTTGGTTGTGTGCACATGGTTGATGGTGTTGTGTATGACATTGAGGGTGCAGGAGACGTATGTTTATCCTTGCCCAGTGGTATGAGATTTACCCTGCTTCATGTGCGTTATGTGCCAGATCTGAGACGGGATTTGATCTCAGTCAGATAGTTACGGGATAGTGGATGTCAGATTTCTCTACGAGAGCGAGATTTTGTGATGCATTTGGGTTCGCTAGTGATTGCGAGAGGTGCCAGGAGTGGTACAGGTTACCCATTGCATGTGGATCACAAGAGAGACGGTGTTGTCTCTGTGATCACGCAGCCAGGTAGAGAGCGAGAGAGCAGGCGAGCCTCTTTTGCTCATGGGTTGTAGGGTACTTTGCATGGAGTGCAGAGTAGTACATGAGCTCGTTGTGCACACAGTTGGGGCACGACTTGAGCAGTCACACAGAGAGGTGACAGATTCAGACATGCATGCTTTGCTAGTGACTGAGCAAAGCAAAGAGTCAGTTGTGCGAGATACTTCTATGCAGGATAGACAGGTAGAGTGGTCTTGCTCTAGTGAGTCACGACAGGAGGACGTTGTCCAAGAGTCTATGCATACGGAGTTAGAGCATGAGAGCTCTAGTGAGTCACAACAGATTGAGTGGTCATGTTTGTAGTGGATGATTACAGAGGAGACTGAGATGTCAGTGATTATGCATTCATTTCTTTCTATGCTCGACAGTGAGCATGGGGATATAGTTGTGCAGGATATGTCTTCGAGCAGACACCTAGAGCAGCTGGTTTGCTCTAAGGTTGCACGACAGGATGATGCGTCTTTTGTGGACAGTCTGGAGATGCATGTGGTTGACGCGCCTTGTCAGTCAGAGATGCCTATTGCCAGGGATATATAAGTTGATGCATGCTCCGTAGAGCTAGCAGGGCCCGCTAGCATTGCATCGGCATTCGGTGGTCTCATGTATGAGATGTTGATCTTGAGACCGGATATCGCAGCTGCAGTGGGAGCATTTGCAGCTGGGATTGTCAGTCGTTTGTTGACTGATGATGGCATAGTGCACGAGGGAGATATGTAGGTATTGCGTACATACGTGTGCGATACGTCTGGTGGTGTACGGACTTACAGGCGAGCAGGACAGCCGGATGCACACGATTACAGCCCGCCAGTGGGCATCGGTTGAGAGCGGTTTTCTCTCACCTTTTGTAGTCTTTTGACTAGGTTCCCTTGCTTAAAGGCACATTCGCCTTTAAGTGGGAGGTTGTTGGGGTATAAGCGCATGTGCTTTGCCCGATCGCATAGAGTCTCGGCGCCCACTGACTTGTATACCTTATACATAGCATAAGTGTATAGGGGGCTGCTCACTCTTTGAGTCTCCCCACCCACATCGTGTGTGTCTCCTTCTCTCTCTCTCTCTCACTCTCCGTCTGTGGTGCTCCCCGATCCCCTTCAAAAGAGAATGTCAAAACAAAAAGATGAAAACATCAAGGCTATGGTCATATCGTATCATGGGTAATATGAAAGGGTTAATATATGAGTTAATGGCATTCAATCTTGGCTGACCAAATAAGCTACGAATTGTTCTTTGGAATTGTAGTTTTGTGCTTACCATAATATATATATTTTGTCTAGTGATTGGGATTAATTGTGTGTACAAATCCTCTTGGTTCATAGCAAGTTAACTACGCTTATGTCAAAAGAAAAGTTATAGTCTATGAGAGGTAGTATAATGGGATCCGGTGATAGAAGTATTTCATTGAGCCTTTCTGGGCCAAAGAGAAACACTATACGTTGTTGAAAGTGTATTTTACGATTAATCCATATGTTAATTCTAATAGATCGTATAGAGTGAAAGGGATAGAAATTATCATCATGTGGATTATTCATCTAGGATAACTCTAGTATGTGCAAAATGTAGATATCAGAGAAGAGAAGGGAAGAGAAGAGAAGAGAGTTTCCCTCCCAAGCCCTATTCTTGCCCGTAGGCAATAAGGATATTGTGGGGAGAGATGTAACTGCAAGGAGAACCTAAAATTTGTAGAGAGCATGAAATACTAAGACTGAGAGAGATAGGTTTGGTTAAGGAGATGAGATTAGATATGTATATATGCTAGATTAGAGATGAAAAAGAAAACAGCAAGAAAACATCAACATAGAACACATCTTACTTGACAAACCCTTCGGCACCATTATTGATGGAGAGAGAAGAAGAGGGGAGAATCTAGCTTTGATTGATACGCCAAGTCCAAGACCTTCTTTGATTAGAGTCGATCTTCCAAGGATTGCGTGCAAGAATGGCTAGTCTTCCTCTAGGAGAAAGTGTAGGCTTAGGCTTATGTTAATGGCTAAGTAAAATTTGGCATTACTACTCACTCCCTCATGAATTCCTCTCATCAATGGCTTGAATATTTGAGTGGTTTTCAAGGAAGAAGAGGTCCCCTTTTATAGCTAAAGGGAACCACCAAGGGTTTACACAAGAAGAGAAGAGCCAATGTGAACAAAAATTGGAAAAGATTGAATTGAGATGTCCATGCATGATGTGGGCAGACTGGGGTCCAGTATTTTGATCATATCTCCTCAACCGTGGCTTCAAATAAAAAATTAATTATATGGGCAAAAAATTCAACTCATTAGCTACGACTTCTATTTTAAATCCTTTTTCCAATTCGGATTGGAACCTTGTGTAAAAAAATCATCAAAATAGGGTCCATTTCTGGTAGCAAAAGTCTTCATGTGGTCCCCTTAGCCTAGACTTTCATTTTATTCCAAAGGACACCTCATGACATATGAAAGCATGACATTGCTCCTTGACAAATTTTTGTAATCATGCTTGCAATACTGCATTAAAATAAGTGTATCTTTGAAATCATGCCACCTAGTGTTTCACTAGGATTTGATTCCCTCCTAGTAGCTATTTAAAAGAAATATAAGGAAAAATACATAGAATATATATATATATATATATTGGAGTTTACCCTAGATATAGGATCTAGCTAGGGTCGGAGATGATAATGAGATAATGGAAATAAATAATCAATGCTTTTTTGCCCCAAGTTAAAGAGGCGGAGCTATTGACGCTTTTCCCATAGTATTTTCTGATGGTAAAGTAAGAATATGTTACCCTTGAGATAAATAATAGGATGAGATAAAAAGCATATTATTATACTTTAATATGCATATGTACATTATAGGAAATATAATTATGTATCTAAAAAATTACAAGATAACTCTTGTAGCATGTGTTCCCACTATGTACATGTCACATCACGACACCGTTTTGGTCGACATCTCCAGGCAACTGGTTACAGCAAGTTGACCAGGTTAGACCAAATTCAGTTTTGTTTATTTTTTCATGTTTACACATTTCATTTGGAAAATATTGTCGATTGTGTAAAGCAAAGTTCTTTGACGATTTCGCATGAAGCAAATCTTCTCACGCGTGCCACACAACTGCCTATTGATTTGGTATCAAGGGCATTGGCACGCCATTTTGGGAAACTGTTATGATTAGAAATTTGTTCCCCTTTTCTGTGTGGTGATATCATGTTATGATGCATCACTACCAATGCAGATTGTGCAAGGCACTTACGTCTTCGACTCTCACGCTTGAGGCCATCATAGTAGCCAAGGGCTTACAATTTCGCATGCACGGCATGTTGGTCAAGTGGACTGAAGTCCACTACCTCATAAATTACGCTTTCGGTATAACACCAGACACTCTGTCAAGGAAGAGGAAACTTCTGGATTCTTTCAATATGCTTTCTAAGTTTCAACATGCTCATCACCACCCAGCTATGCCCTATATAGGCCCTTGGTCTTCTATATATAGGGACCCCCTTGACTGCATGTGTGTCCTAGCCCTTGCTCTAGCCCATGGCCGTGACTAGTCCTACCATTGTCCTGAAATGCAGACTGTTCCAGGATGGTGGACGAAGGATTTAATGATGAGGCACATGGAATGGATATAGCTCATACGCAAGTGCACTCCAAGAGAAAGGCTTGTCTAAATGAGGATGAAATTATTGCAGTGAGGAAGTATGAAGCACAGGTTAAACGTGAGTACAGAAAGCGATGTCGTGAAAGAAAGAAAGTACAACCAAGCGTCAACATTGGAGCGGAAGATTGTCATAGGGAGGACGTTGATATACACACAAAGGAAGACAATAAGCAAAATACTATTTAGAATATTGTTCAGCACATTGTGAGATAGTTGCATAGTTACGGGAAAGAAGATAAGAATGCAATTCTTCAAGGTGTTTTCAATGATGCTAGAATCTTGCCATTCTGTGAAGATTTGTATCTTCCTGCAAATGGCCTTATTTCTGCACTCAAGGTCTCCTTACAGAAATTAAAGATTCCAAAATCAGCTATGATGAGATGTTTTTAAAATGAAACACATTCAGCATGCTGGTGAATGGATTACCCCGGGGAGGTCACCTAATAAAAAATTAACCTATCACGTGACTTCAAAAGAAGGGTATTTAAAGTTCTGGAAACTTACAGAAATATATATACAGAAGGGCATTATTTTTTCAAGTTTGAAAAAAACTTATAGACTTTGAAAGAAAAGGGTACATTATATTCTTAACAAAATTCACAGATAAGGAGTTTTACAAGCATGTCTTGAACACACGTGACATGGTAGTTTTACACATAGTGAACCCCCCGAGTGGATTACTACATGATATGGGAGCCAAGGTAGAGTTGTTACTCTACATAAAGTGGCAAAGCTATTAAATGTTCATCCAAGGAATTTACATTCAACTTTGGGTAGACTTGACAGCGATCCTATGTCAAGTACGCTGAGGTTCGGACTTATGCAAAAGGAAGTCTGGAAATGTTGGGTCCTTATTGGAGGAATTGAAGCAGACAATTATTACATTTTGGATAGATCACAGTAGGGTGTCTCCAAACAAGAGAGATATTTGTTGGAAACGATTGGGTAGAAAACATTATCAAGAGCATCCCATACACTTACTTGATGAATCTCAGGTAAACATGTCTCATTCTTACAATGAATAGCTCTCAAGTGAAGCATCTCAATCTTATGAATAGCTACCCATTGGGTGTTATGGAGTTGTGTACATGTTACTATATGTGATATGTAGCCAAGTAATGTGTCAAGATAGTCCATTGTCTCTACCTAGGCTATTATGTGTGTTATATTGCACAAGTGTAGCCCAATGTCCCTGTCTATGCTATAAGCGTGCCATGTAAAAGGACTCTATTGTAGTAAGATAGCAACATGTATGCTATACAATAAAAGTGTGTGTAAGAATAGCACAATGTTCTTGTCTATGATATGCTATGTGGTATGTGAAAGAGCTATATTACATATTGAGAGCACTATGTGTGCCATATAGTGTTAGTGTGTGTAATAAGAGGCCAGTGTCCCTATCTATGCTATTATGTCATAGTATTTCTTGCAGTATGAGTGCTATATAGCATAATTATGTGTAATAATAGATCGATGGTCCTGTCTATGCTATTATGTGTGCCATGTAGCAGGACTCTATCAGAGTATGACAACATCATGTCTGCTATATAGCAGACATGTCTGTATAATAGCACAATATACTTATCTATGGTATTATGTGTGCTATCAGATTATATAATATTATGAGATCACTATGTGTGCTACATAGCAGATGTTAGTGTAATAGTAGCACGGTATCCATATCTAAGCTATTATGTGTGTTATGTAGAAGAACTGTGTTAGAATATGAGAGCACTATGTGTGCTATATAGCAAACATATGTGATGTGTGTGTAATAACAGCTAAAAATCCCTATTTTTCCTTTAATATATATATAAAAATTGAGCATGTAATGAAAGCTGAGTTATCTATCTATGCTATTATCTGTGCTATGTAGCATAGCTATATGTATTTATACCAATGCATCTCTAGCTGTGCTATTATGTGTGATATATAGCAAAATGTAATTCTAATGCATTTTTTTTCAAGCAGACAGAGTATTTCTTGAAGTTTAACGATAGCCACCCACATGTGACTAACGGGCAAAGGTCCTTTGAGAAGCTCAAGCCTTGGTTTGTGCGAAAGTTGAAAGATCGAAATACTTGCTGTTGTGGTAATCTTATCAAACTAATGTATCTCAAAGATGCATTTAATGTTATGCGCTCATCTGCTTTTGGTTTTCATGGGAGGTCATGTACATGTAAATGCAATGTTTGCAAATCAGATGGGGTGAATGCAGAATGTCTTTCTATTGAGCACTCGTTTTCAGGGATCACGAAGTCCTGGGAATCATGCGTATGTACAAAGGCTGAGGGGGATATGTTCCATAAACACACCTGCTTGATGGGCCAATGCAAAAACTGTGGTGTGGAAAAGCTCAGCCTTTGTCCACGAGAATGTGCACAGATGACAAAGACAGTTCCACTACAAGTCTTCGAGGACATTAAAGTTCAAACTAAGCATGGTCTTAGTAAGAGAAAGACGTTGTCACTCAAATAGGTGTCTTTAAGTGAGCTGACATGGAGGATAAAAGACGACATCAAAATCTTCATCGAGCACAATTTCACTTACAGATGACAGACACATCAATACAGAGAATGTTTGAGGGTGTTTCCTTCAGATACCAATATATTTGTAGTAGACTTTACTGAAAATTACTCGTTCAAAGAGCAAAATGAAGTACAATCCTTGCATTGGCATACAGATCAATGCACCATCCTTTTTCACATAACGTACATGCGTGACAACGAAGATGACAGTATTATGAATCATATGCATTTCTACATCTCTGATGATAGGCAACATGATACGCTATTTGTCCAGCATTAATTTCTTCTTTGTGATCAATGTCTTAAAGACCAAGGACTGAATTTCAAGAAACACTAGGTGTGGTCAGATGGTGTAGCCTCGCAATTCAAGGCTGTAAAGTCATTTTACTTTGTTGCTGGATATTACCAACTAACAGGTACAAAGATGACATGGATTTTTTTTTTGGCTCTGGCCATGTCAAGGGGGAGCCTGATGGCGCTGGCGCTGTGATAAAGAGAGCCCTTACACATGAATAACTCAAGATTAATGGAGTTGTTCTTAGGCAGTTCTTAGGAAAGCTGCAGACATGGTTGCATTTTTTACGAGAACAATGTCCAATGCTGCATGTAGCTCTTTTGCACAATCCACTAAAGCAGGTTCTACTATAAACATGAAATTTTGGCTAGTAAAAGAGATAGAAGTGGACAGGTCTAATCTATGGGGTTGTGAGAGAGTACCAGGATCTCAATCACTTCATTGCATTTCAAGCTTTTGTCATCATGATCCTACTCAATTAAGGACTAGGCGGCTTTCTTCTTTTTGTGATGCTTGCATGAAGGGCCATTGGAGGACTTGTTCCAGCAAATCATATGCAAGCAAGTGGACACATAAGGCATTGAAACCACTCTCTGAGGTACCATAAGAGACTGAGGTACCAGAAGATGAAGCTGCAATGTTTGAGGGATCCCAAGATATGCTGAGTGAGTATCTCATTGAAGGTGATAACTTTGTAGTAAATGCAGACGCTGGCAATGCAGAAGGTGTAGAGTTCTTTCTTTTGAGATGTACAAAGAGAAAATGGATGACAGATTGCATCGCAAGAGATAAGTGGAAAAACAAATGTGATAAAAAAACTTATGTTGTCAAAGGGTGTTATTATCAACAGCAAGAGGGGGACCCAAATCACTACACTCTACTTGATGATAGGGGAGCTACTAACCTGTACTCTCACCTTGTTCGGGCAATCAAGTTTGACATGCCTTTGGTAGATGCTACCTCAAAGAAATATTATTTATCTCCGAAACTACATGAAACCATTTACAATTTCATGCCCTATGAAGCAGTATGATAGGTCCTATTTAACAGGCTTATACTATGTTCTATATAGCCTTCACCATTCAGTACCTCCTTACACATGTCCATTGTGCTATGTATCACATAGCACACAACCACACAGAGCACATAGCATAGAATCACACACATTTCAGATAATGAGGTTACTATTGTGAACATGTTGCAGCTTGAAAAACGTTAGCCAAGATATTTGTCGAAAACGATTGGGAAGAAAACATTATCAAGAGCATCCCATTCACTTTCTTGATGAATCTCAAGTAAACATGTCTCATTCTTACAATGAACAACTCTGAATTTAAACATCTCACTCTTATGAATAGCTACCCATTGGGTGTTATGGAGTTGTGTACATGCTAGTACATGTGATATGTAGCCAAGTAATGTGTCAAGATAGTACATTGTCTCTACCTAGGTTATTATGTGTGCTATATTGCACAAGTGTGTGTAATAATAGCCCAATTTCCCTGTCTATGCTATAAAAGGACTCTATTGTAGTAAGATAGCAACATGTGTGCTATACAATAAAAGTGTGTGTATCACATAGCACAATGTTCTTGTCTATGATATGATGTGTGGTATGTGAAAGAGCTATATTACATATTGAGAGCATTATGTGTGCCATATAGCGTAAGTGTGTGTAATAAGAGGCCAATCTCCCTATCTATGCTATTATGTCATAGTATTTCTTGCAGTATGAGTGCTATATAGCATAGCTATGTGTAATAATAGCCCAATGGTCCTGTCTATGCTATTATGTGTGCCATGTAGCAGGACTCTATCAGAGTATGACAACATCATATCACCAAAATAAAATTACATCATTCAATCATTAAGTTTAGAGAACTTTGAACAGGTCAGTTTTTTGTATAATAACCTCAAGTACATTCAGTGCGCAAAATGTTGTATACATGATTCCATAATCACAATCAATCTTCCCTACATACTTCTCGTTGACTTCTATAGTGGATGATGACATGAGCAGACACTATGTCTGAAGGATTTTCAAACTGGTTCATCTTTGCATAAGCATTAGGGCTGGGTGAGACTGTCCACTTGACTCGCCAAGGGAACACTGTGCTAACCAGGTAAATTGGGGATTGACAAATCTCTGTTGGTTCAAATGAAGAAGGATAGACCCAAGTCTCGGGAGGGTTGAGCAGACACTTGTAGAGTGTTTCATCCATTACCAGTGTATTATCAGAGTTGAACTTAGAATAGTTCTTCCAAAAGTCTTTCAAACACTTGAAAAATATGGGCTTTGTGTTATCTCTAGATGGAGGGATCCCACGAACTTCATTTAGCTTGAAGCTCGCCTCTCTACACCCCTCTTGACTGATAATATCAAGGAAAAATTGTTTGTTCAGCCTAGGAAATCATGCACTCAGAGAAAGTGCTAGATTGTCCTGGGTCATGTAGCTCCATAGTGCAACTTGTGCTCTTTGCAGCAGTGCATGCAAAAAGATTGATGCATTGGGCCTGACTACATATTCAAATTGCATCTTTCCTATAGCATTTGACTACTGGATACCTTGATCTTGCCCAATCAGGAGTAGTGCTTCTCGCTATTCCTTTGTAGAAGGAGACCTTATACCTCCTTATGAGAAGCCCATTCACATCCAGTATGATGCATAAATTGTCCCTTCTCTTCTTGTCCTCACAAAACGCAGGAAGCAGTGTAACAATCTGTACTGGCATTACCACAAGACACTCTGGTCTCTCTTGCCTCTCATATTCATGTCCATTTTTGGCCTCTTTATCAGCATTCTTTGTACCTACCTCATTTGTATCTGTAGTAGTCGCTCGACCCATAGGGACCTCTAGACTTTTACCTTTGGTATTCCCAATAGTGGGATCTCTACAAGACTCAGTTATATCATGTCTAGCTGCCTTTTTTTGTCCACAACAACCATGAAATGTTCTCCCATTGCCTCTCCCGATTGACCTCTGTGCCTTTCCCTCCCTCATTGTTTTTCTCTATACATGCCTCAGTTGTATTATGTGTATTTGCCTCTTTCATGTCCGTAGCAGCCCACGAAAACTTCTCCCATTGCCTCTCCCGATTGAACTGCTCTGTCACGTGCCTTAGTTGTGTCGGTAGAAACTGTGACATCACCGTTACCCACTGCTGAGCCTATTCTAGGTACTCTCTTAGTGAGGTCCTCCTCACACAAGCCTCCCATATCTTCAACAGCGGCATCTGTACCATTTGCCTCCTCTACATCAACAATGTCATCAGCTGCATCACTTGGATAGACCACCTCGGCTTGGGCTGTGACATCACTTGCACCCACTACCTCACGTGTTCTAGCTTCTCTGTCAATGAGGACCTCCTCACCCATGCCTCTGGTATCCTCAACAGTGGCATCTGTACCCATAGCCACAGCTGCATTAAGAAGGGCATCTATGACATCATGAACAATACTTTTTGTTCCACCATGATAAAAATTGCCATCAGCAACAGCATCTGTGCTAGCATCAACTTCCATAGCATCCAAAATGTCATTTGTGCAGGCATCAACTATGGTAGCATCAGCAATGGCATCTGTGCAGGCATCCACTATGGTAGCATTCAACAGTGGCATCTGTACCCATAGCCACAACTACATCAACAAGGGCATCTATGACAGCATGACCAATACTTTCTGTTCCACCATCATTAACATTTCCATCAACAACAGAATCTATGCAAGCATCAACTTCCATAGCATCCACAATGTCATTTGTGCAGGCATCAACTAGCGTAGCATCAGCAATGGCATCTGTGCAGGCATTAACTACCATAGCATCATCAATGGCATATGTGCCAGATTCAAATGTGGTGGGGGTGGGTAATGTACCCTTTTCAAGTTTAGCACGGTCAACATCTGTATGCACATCATCATGCACAACCTACACATCAACTGAATTTGGCACATTTGGAGCAAATTCAGCAGTACTAGTAGGTGTGCAGGGATCAATTGTATCAAAAGACTCTTTTTTTTTTCCTATAACCCCCCTAGAAGCTACAACACCCCCTCTTGGATTCTTCACAGGATAAGACTGAGCCAGTGAACCTACAGACCCCTCAACTATATCAAAAGACACTTTTTTTTTTGCCTGTAACCCCCCTGGAAGCTGTAGCACCCCTTCTTGGATTCTTCACAGGATAAGACTTAGCCAGTGAACCTACAAACCCCTCATCTAGAAACCCTGAAGAGCGCGTGCGTCTCATGCAAGTTCCTCTTTTTTCAGCTTCTTGATTATCTACAACAAGAGAAAGTAGAAACATATTACTAAACATGTATAGAAAATAAATCAAATAGTTTGCAACTACTTGATGCAAAGAATTAAGGGACATGTCACTAAAAAATTCCAACACTTGATTCATCAACGAGAATGGATACAATAGGGGTGCAATGGATTGCACATGCCTTCTAAAGACATCTTCTAATTGCATGAAGTTACAACAAAAACACACTCATTGCTTTGCATTTGGTTTCTTCCTCTTCCTAAATGAATCAAGAGGTATATCCATTGTGGGACTTCCACCTAAGCTCTTGGGAGTCGATTTCTTGTGCTTTGGTGTTGGCTTCCTCCCCGCTAGAGAAGGTGTTGCTTTCACTGCATCTGCAACTGCCTCATTTCATGCTTCATCTCTAGTGTCCACACTTGGTGATGCTTTGGAACTCAACGGAGAACGCAACAGCCTTCTTGGAGTTAGTTGTTGCCTAGGTGATTTGATTGCAGAAGACTTTGCCATCAAGATGTCTTCAACTACTCCATATACTGCATCCCCTACGGTAGAATCCGCTTCAAGGGATGGCTACATCCCTAGGGTAATCAGGCCATTATTCCTTGTGGAATTCATCATCTTGTTGGAGAAAGCATGCGATGATTGTTCTACAAAGCAAGCTATTTACAAAGTCTCACTTGGAGTATCCCAAAATACACACATAGATACTAATTTTGATACCTACCAGTGGCCTGCGTAGAGTCTCTCTCTCTTTTTGTCCTCAATGATTCTTGTATACAGGTCTCTGATGCGATGTTTGTACCTGCAAATGATTTCATTAAATGCAAGAGTTTAAAATCCCAATGGAAAGTGGGCCTGCAATAGTACTAGTAAATAATTGACACAGTGACTACCTACACTTGATTCTTTCATCTCACTCTTCACCTTCAAACCAATCATATGCTTAGCTCTAGGGTGAACAAACATGTTTCAATCTTGTGCAACACAATATCCATAGTCCCTACATACATGCGCGAAGCATAGCATATGGTACACATGGGTGCAAGGCAGGGAGAATACATCCAAGCTTCTGGCATCGAACAGGAATCCACATCCTGCACAATGGTAGAACCCATTAAGTGCCACCTCGCTAATTCTCTGATCAAAATCCACAGGAGGAAAAGGCTTCATCAAACTGGCCCCCGCATTATGTGAAGTCCTCTCCATGGTAACACAAAATTTAAAGTGCTTTGATTCCTGTGCTATGTTGGTCTCTACTTTTTCAAGTAGTGCCTGTGAAACAAAGAAGATAACACGTCTAATTTAAGTCTCAATAACCCAACAAAAGCAAATTGCAGAAAAGAATATGCAGCGTGAATCTTATCCCTTATTTGAAATACCACATATAAGACAAGCACTTACTCTTTATGCTATAAGCACAAGCTTGATGTGGTATATGATATGCATTGTGCTATATAGCACATAGCATAGTCCAAGTATAATGTGCTATAAGTGCTACATAGAGTATGCTCTTTAGATCATAGCAGAGAGATTTTTTAAAATATCAGATATAGCCCAAACATTTTCTCTATATGTTATATAGCACAAGCTTGTTGGGTATATGATATGCAGTGGACTACATGAGACTAGCACATAGCATATAGCACAAATATTGTGTTGTGTAGCACATAGCACAATTAGAGATGGTGCTATGTAGCACATAGCAAAAATAGAGATTGTTCTATATAGCACAATTCACTATTCCACACACTCCAGGGCTATATTGAGAACATATAACACACAAAATGTGCTATTTAGCACATAGCACATAAAAATATTGTGCTATGTAGCTCATACCAATATTTAGCACACACTTCAGGGCTATACTGTGAGCATATAGCATACATGTTATGCTATATAGCACATATTACACATGTCCATTTTTCTATGTATCACATAGCACATAACCACATAGAGCACATAGCATAGAATCACACACATTCCAAATAGATGAGGGTACTATTGTGAACATGATACACCTAGATTGAACTATAAAGCACATAGCACATAACCACACATGGCACATAGCATATAACCACCCACTCCATGAAGATGATGGCTATGTTGTGACCATATAGCACATATTTTGTGCTATATAGCAGCTAGCAAAAACATAACATGCTCATACAGTACATAACCATACAATCCAAAACACTCTAACCACATAACCACATGGAAGTGAACCACATACTCCAAAACAAAGTGAAGCACATGTAGGAGGGTATGCACCTTTTCTTTAGCCACATTGGCTTCTAATTCATCAACGTTCTCTCTAGTAGTACTCGAGAACTATCCAATCAAATCAATCAGGTATTGTTGAGCTACAGGGTCTTGCACGCAATTAATCTCCGTTTGCAACTTTATGGACAAAGTGTTTGAGCTTTGAGCACCCTCATCCCTATGCAATTCTCTGACTTGATCCTCTACTTGCTTCTTTGCACCCTCTAGTCTTGACTTATAGTCTTGCAATTTACCCTCTGCAATATTCTTCATTTTTGCAAGTGCCCTGCTATCCTCCTCTGCCAATTGTACCAGGCATCCTCCTGTAGGTACGCTTGACAATGGTACAAACGTACCTTCTATTTTCAATGATGATCTGGTAGAGGCAATAGTGGTTTTGGAACCTCTCCCTCTACCACTCATATGCTCTTCCCACCTCTTGATCTTGTTTTGCATGTTGTGTCTTTCTTATGAGGCTCACATTGCCCTCTCTGCAAAGATAGCCCAATAAATTTGATGTTTGCCAGATTCACTGCAATTTTCCAATGCAAAGGCCTTTGTAGATTGAGTCACTACTTCATACATGAAGGGAACCTCCTGGTAGACATCCCATTGTCTCCACACAAGATTTTGTAAGAACTCTGAAGGGGATCGGGGAGCACCACAGACGGAGAGTGAGAGAGAGATAAGGAGACACACACGATGTAGATATGGGTGGGGAGACTCAAAAGAGTGAGCAACCCCCTATACACTTATGCTATGTATGAGGTATACAAGTCAGTGGGCGCCCAAACTCTGGGCGGCCGGGCAAGGCACAGGCACCTATACCCCAACAACCTCCCACTTAAAGGCGACTGTGCATTTAAGCAAGGGAACCTAGTCTTAAGACTACAAAAGGTGAGAGACAACCGCTCTCAACCGATGCCCACTGGTTGGCTGTGATCGTGTGCATCCGGCTGTCCTGCTCCCGTGTAAGTCCATACACCACTAGACGTACCGCACACGTACTGCAAGTATGTACGCAATACCTGCATATCTCCCTCGTGCACTATGCCATCATCAGTCAACAAACGACTGACAACCCCAACTGCAAATGCTCCCATTGTGGTTGTGATATCCGGTCTCAAGATCAGCATCTCATACATGAGACCACCGAATGCCGATGCAATGCTAGCGGGCCCTGCTAGCTCTACGGAGCATGCATCAACATATATATCCCTGGAAATAGGCATCTCTGGCTGACAAGGCGTGTCAGCCACATGCATCTCCTGACTGTCCACAAAAGAGGCATCAACCTGTCGTGCAACCTCAGAGCAAACCAGCTGCTCTAGATGTCTGCTGGAAGACATATCCTGCACAACTATATCCCCATGCTCACTGTCGAGCATAGAAAGGAATGACTGCATAATCGCTGTCATCTCAGTCTCCTCTGCAATCATCCACTGCAAACATGACCACTCAATCTGTTGTGACTCACTAGAGCTCTCATGCTCTAACTCCGTATGCATAGACTCTTGCACAACGTCCTCCTGTCGTGACTCACTAGAGCAAGACCACTCTACCTGTCTATCCTGGATAGAAGTATCTCGCACAACTGACTCTCTGCTTTGCTCAATCACTAGCAAAGCATGCATGTCTGACTCTGTCACCTCTTTGTGTGACTGCTCAAGTTGTGCCCCAATTGTGTGCACAACGAGCTCACTACTCTGCACTCCATGCAAAGTACCCTGCAACCCATGAGCAAAAGAGACTCGCCTGCTCTCTCGCTGTCTACCTGGCTGCATGATCACAGAGACAACACCGTCTCTCGCGTGATCCACATGCAATGGGTAACGTGTACCACTCATGGCACGTCTCGCAATCACTAGAGAACCCAAATGCATCACAAAATCTTGCTCTCGTAGCGAAATCTAACATCCACAATCTCTAAGCTGACCAATCAAGATCAAACTCACTGTCAAATCTGGTACATAATGCACATGTCGTAACAAGTAAGATGCACCACTCGGTAATGACAGTCTCACATCTTCTGCACATGCTATCGCATGCACCGATCCATCGGTCAAACGTACACTGCCAAGCATCCCGCTAGAATAGCTACAAAACCATGCACGATGCGGTGTGACATGAAACATAGCATCTGCGTCTAGCAACCACTGTGAAGGGAGTGCACTATCCACATGTATAGCATCTCGTGCATAGCTTGAGGTAAAAGTGACATCCCCGTCACTAGTATACTCCGACACTACATGTGCCTCAACTGTCAAAGCAACTGAGTCCATGGCATCACTACATACATCTCTGAGATTGCCATGTCTCCTACGATGTCGCATACGACGAAAACAGCACCGTCTAACGTGTCCAGAATGACCACAATACCAACATGTCACTTGTCAACGTGCTCGTGAATGTACATGTCTCACATGAGTCCGTGATGACTCAGATCTATCATGCATATCATGTAATCTGGGCCAAAGTTCTCTCGAAGTAGTCTCATACATGACAAGAGCATATACAGATTCCGCAAGGTGCAAAGAGAGTGTAGATAGTGCCATCTCCTCTAGCTCCTACCACTGATTGTCAGACATGTTTGAAGGTCTACCTACATCACCACTCAATGGTCAATGCAACCCTCGCTGTGTCAATGCATCAAGCACACACTCTCTCCATGCCGCAAAGTCTGACCCATCAAACACGCGCATCTGTGAGAGGTCACAATCTGATCAATCACCTGTCTCTGCCATGAGCACAATGTAGCAAACTAGAAAGCAAAACCACCTCACCAACAACACCTAGAAACTGTCTACAAATATGGCCAGAAACACAATGTAAAACCTGTGAGACACACTCCAAAATAGAGCTCCCACAATGTCAATACAAGCCTTGCATGCTCTAGTATCACACTGCAATCTGTGAGCTAATCACCAAGCCCACACTGTGCGGTATCGATGCATACACACGCACAAATCTCCCACCTACAGAGAACACCGCACACAAATGCTGAGTGAAACCCGCAATCTCTACCTAGATCACATAAATGATACGCATAAAACTCCTGGGAAACTTTCGCCAGAGTTTCGACGTACAATGGCTATCAACACAAAATAACCATTGTCCTGCAAGCTCAATACAATGAGCAATCAATGCGCATCAAACTACACTCAATATACATGCATAAGCTCTGCAAAACTATGGCAAACAATGCTTGAGATCACAAGACTCTCCCACCTGAGAGCAAACCATTGTCTCAAGCAAAGAAAGATACACAACTCCTCACGCTTGAGTGGATACAAAAACACAAAACTGTGTACAAACTGACAAAACCTGTCAAAGAGAGAGTAAACACTCGATCACAAACTATGGCGAGAATCTAGGAAAAATCTGACAGAATTTCCCCTGAAAACTGAGTTAAAAACTCAAGTAAAATCTCTACCACAAACCATAACACTACTCAATGACAATGAGTAGAAATGCTAAAATGGCTCCACATTTTCACATACAATGGCAATCTGCACTCAACGTACATCAACGAAGTGACCGCGCATAAGCAAGCGCCAAAAGATTTGCAATCCAGAAACTTGATCAATGCGAAAACAATGCTCTCAAGAGAGCTCACTGGCACTTGAAAGTGCTCGCCAAGATGCATATATAATGGGAATCAACCATGCGCCATAACCATATGCAAACCATCCACAAGGATCATGAATCCAAGCACAAAATCACTGCCAAAGTATCCTGTGAAAACCAGTGAAAGAAGCTCCACCTGTGTGCTCCAAAAACCTACATCTCTCAAGAGACCGCTTCAGTGGTGTGTAAACGCCTCCGTACTTCGTTGCCCAAGTCTACCAAAAACCCTCAAACCACAAGCTTAACACAAGCTGCAATTGCATCTTCATCTCAGAATTTATGCACTCAATTTCAAGCATCTCGCGTGCTTCCAAAAGTGCATCAAACTCGCACACAATGCGACAATAGAAAATCTGGAATTTTCTGTATACAGTCAGTCTGAGTTGAATATCAGCAAAACGGTGAGGAATTTGCAAAAAGTTTCTTCTGCGAAGTTGTAGACCACGTCGAAACGGATGGGCATTCTCACAAAGCTCCAAGCTCCCTTTTCATTCTCACAAAGCTTCCAAGCTTTCTTAATCTCTCTACCGTCGAGAGCGAGCAAGCTATCGCCTCGAAGCTCTCAAAGCCGTCGTGCTCTCCGCGGTCACCATAGCTCTGATACCAATTGAAGGGGATCGGGGAGCACCACAGACGGAGAGTGAGAGAGAGAGAGAGAAGGAGACACACACGATGCAGATATGGGTGGGGAGACTCAAAAGAGTGAGCAGCCGCCTATACACTTATGCTATGTATAAGTTATACAAGTCAGTGGGCGCCCAAACTCTGGGCGGCCGAGCAAGGCATAGGTGCCTATACCCCAACAAACTCCAACCGAGCATGGTGTACCTTCACTTTCTTCTGGCTACCCGGAACAAGCTTTGGGCATATAAAGACAGCTGCCCAGTCCTCCTCAGAGATGTCATTGTTTCCTGTCAAGCTACGCAGATCAACTCCCTCCAATGGCAATCCATGCTCCATATGAAATTCCTCGGCAAGACGACAAAACTTTGTATGCAGAGGTGGTTCGATGTTCCTAACTAGAGTGTTGCTTTCTTGAATCGAATGCTTTGAGGAAGGTGCCATGATGCAGTCTCAAGTGATATACCTGCACATCATCCAATGAACTCATGAGATATGGTGTGCCCTCGCTTATCATCCCTGCTAAAAAGAAAAAAGAACTTCATGGGCGTGCTCTTGTAAGCAGGGCATTCAAGGTGATGTGCTATGGGATTTGCCCCAAGGTTGCATGCAGCTTGTGGACTAGAAAATTACCTCGGGAGTCTATGTCCTCTCATGCAGCCAACAGCAGCATTAGGTTTTTCTTGCCTCTTGTTGCAAATGAGCAAGGTGTGGCACTCATGCAGCTCCAAATGCAGCTTAATGTAGCTGAATGATCCCAAGTGGGGCGCGCGTGCTCAAGCAGTAGACAGTGTACATGTTCAATGGGAGAGACATACCTCGAAGAGAAGAGGGCAGTTACTACAATCGTCCTTGAAGCACCCAATCTTGCACAGTAGAAGCTCTAAGCACAGTAGACCTTCAGGACGCATGCACGCGAGAGAGAGAGAGAGGCGGGGGGTTAGGGGGGGGCGCACGGTGTTTGAAACTGCCAACAACTACTCATGAAGGAAAGTGGGTGTGTGAAGGCTGAATTTTTAAGTATAACATTTTATAGAATATAAATTTGGACGTTTGAAATATGGCACCAGTGACCACACCCCCAATGTCATGCTATGCTATTTAATTATATCACATATATAGCTTTCCATCTATTCATGATTTCACCCTACTGCATGCGATGGAGATCTGCACTTTCCTTATACTTGGATTAAGCTTCTTTGATATGAGTTTTAAGTTCTTTGTGAATTGCAGATAATTGTTGTGTAAGATGAATTCTTGACTTGATAGTGTCTATGGATATCCTATCTGGGATGCTGACCATAATTAGCAAAGAATGGAGTGTGATGGGTGGAGGCTTTAAAACTGTTATTATAGGAGAATTTTGCTAGCGGTAGGAGAACGACCCAATTATCCTGGTGATAATTGATAGTACAGCGGAGATACTGTTCCAAAACTTGATTTACTCTCTCTGTTTGTCCCATCACTTTGTGGGTGATTGAATAATCTTTTCCAAAAGCTAGAGATGAATTGTGGGCCTCGAGTAGAAACTATGTCATCCGGTAATCAGTGATAACGATAAATATGCTTTAGAAAGAGTTTGGCCGTACCTTCGCTGGTGATGGTTTTATCCTTGTGACAAGGGTAGTTGTACAATGAAATCCATGGAGATGGATGACCATGGTTTGGTTGGAATGGGCAAGGGATGGAGTAACCCATGAGGATGATGACGAGGGGCCTTTGATCTATTGCAAATGTCACAAGTGCCTACATACTCCTTGACAAGCTTCCACATTTGACGCCACCAAAAGTCACGGGAGAGAAGCTCAATTGTCTTATTAACCCCAAAATGCCCTGCTGATGGAAGATCATGCCGTTGATGAAGTACCTCCAAGCGTGTTGGTCCTGGCGGAATATAGAGAAGACCCTTATAGTAAATTAGTCCATCAATTTCTTGCAATTCCTTGTTAACCTCTTGTCCTTGTAGTTGTTGTCTAATATTCTGAGCAAGTGGGTCTTTGGCAATTTGCATCTTCACCTTAGAAAGAAAAGTAGAATCTTCAAGAGCTTGGCTCATGGTGGCATTTAGCTTAAGCTGCTCAGGTTTCAAAATCACTCACTCTTGTTGATCAAATGTTGCATCACCTTCTCTAGGTGTAAGGTAGGATCTTCTTGATCAGGCATCTGGCTTAGCTTGTTGATGGTTAGGTCTATAAGAGATAAGAAAATCAAGCCTTGATAGGATACCACTCCCCCTGGCTTGAAAACGATTCAAGACGTGGGATGTAATGAAGTATTCCAGATTCTTGTGATCTGTATAGACAGTGATCTTATGAGGAGCTCCTTCAAGTAGGTGACGCCAAGTATTGAAGGAGTCGATGATTGCTAAGAGCTCTTTGTCATGGATTTCATAGCTGAGAACTTGCGGGAATGAAAAGCCACTGGATGTACTCGACCATCCTCTCCTACTTGGGATAGATTAGCGTCAAGGGCAAAAACTAAAGCGTCTGTTTCTAGGATGAAAGGCTTTGTAGGATCTACGTGAATTAGAATGGGTGCGGTCGTGAAAGCTTGCTTGAGAGTCTTAAATGCTTTCGCGGCCTCTAAGTCCCAGACATACTTATTATGGCCTGTCAACCTTGTGAGTGTTGTAACCACCTTGGAGTATCCCTATATAAAGATACGATAAAAATTTTGCAAATCCAAGGAAACATTGAACATCTCTTACCGAGGTGGGGGTCTCCCAATCAAGGATGGTTTGAACCTTCTTTGGATCCATGGAGATTCCCTTTTCATAAATTACATAACCAAGAAATTCCACCTTAGATTGATGAAAAGAGCACTTCTCCAACTTTGCATATAACCCTGATGCACGAAGCTTTTCAATCACTAATCATACATGGTGCCCATTCTCTTCTTGATCCTTGGAAAATATCAAGATATCATCCAAATATATTACCACAAAATAATCCAAATACTCCTGAAATATATCATATATTAAATGTTGAAAAAGAGTTGGGGAATTTGTGAGACCAAATGGCATGACGGTATATTCAAAGTTGCCATACCTTGTCCGAAAGGCTGTCTTCCATTCATCGCCTTCTTTGATTCTGACTAGGTTGTAAGCACCACGAAGATCTATTTGTGTAAATATTCTTGCCTTGCCAAGGTGCTCAAGAAGCTCTGGGATCAAGGGAAGGGGATAGCAATTCTTAGCGGTGATCTTGTTTAGGCCCCTATATTAATCCACGCACATCCGGAGAGTTCCGTCCTTTCTTACAAAGAATATTGGAGCTCATGATGGGGACTTTGAATGCCGTATGAACCCTTTAGCAAGATTCTTATCAATATTTTTCCATAATTCTACCAATTCATCTTGAGATAGCTTGTATATTGGGCCAAAAGGGGGTTGGCTTCCCTCCTGAAGCTCTATTGCACAATCATAGGGTCGATGCTTCGTCAAGAGGTCTGCATTCTTCTTCTCAAAAACATCATTGTAATCTTGATATTGACGTGGTAATCCCTCCATGATTTTTGTTGTCGACGTGCGGTTGGTGTTGCAAATATCAGGAAAGCTGGATACTTTTTGGTTGCACGCATGAAGACCTTGGCTCCAACATATACGCCTATTATGCCTTCCCTTCTTCTTTTGAAAATTTTGTGGTTCAATTCTCCAAGCCCTCCAATCGATGTCAAGATTATGCAATTCAAGCCACGGAAGCCCAATAACAATTGGACTGCTTGGGCTTTGTATAATATTGAATGCTATTCTTGAAACATGCTCCTGCAATGTTACTTCTATGGGTCGAGTTTCATTCCTGATATCCCCTGAAGCGAGGGGACGACCATCAATGACTTCTATAGTTGCTGGATTAGACTTCTCCACAGGTGATATGCCTTGTTCTTTTGCAAATTCTTTGTCCATGAAACACGCCATTGCGCCTGAATCTAGTAATGCTTCACAATCCATGTGCCTACCCATCATATGGATCTTGATTGGTAGCATAAAACTTGAAGTGGAATCAGCGGGAAGAAAGAGACCTTTTTTTGCTTTTCTTCTGTCCAACCGGTCAGTCTCTATTGGGGTTGGATGTCCATGTTTTCCGAACACATTGAGGGCATTGCTTTATGAACCTTCATCCTTCTTTTCCTTGGACACTGCTGAACTATGTGCCCCTGCTCTCCACAATACATACATAAGCCATTAATGTGTCTCCTTTGCTTCTCCTGGGCTGAGAGAGGTTGAAATCGTGATGAATCAATTTGCATGGGCTTAATGCTTGATTCATGGCCCTGTTGAGATGTGTAGCCATTATGTGTAACTTCGGTTTGGGTCGCAAACGGTGCCCCAAGACGCCTCTCTTGTCTCCTCTCAAATAGTCGATTGCTTGAGAGATGAACTCGCTTAGTGTGTGAACCTTTGGCATAGTCAACAAAAGATCTTTTACGTCATCCTTTAATCCCCACCGAAATTGGCTAATGAAATATTCCTCATGCCAAGTCAGATCACAAGTGAGCTGTTGAAATTCAGATGCATAGATGGATGCAGGTCTTGATCCTTGGAGGAGATTTCTAAGTTTGGTTTCAGCCACCCTTGCTCTATTAGTATCCCCAAAGGTTGCAGAGAACTCCCGCACAAAATCTTCAAAGTCATGAAGAAGAGGAGATTATTTTTCAAGTAAGGGAGCAAACCAAGAGAGAGCCGTACCCCAGAGGAGGGTCCCAATAAGTCTTACTTGAGAGGCATCATCTAGATAACGCTCTCATTGCATTCAAATGAAGAGACGCACTTGTTGGAGAAAATCTCTAAAGTTTGATCTAGTCCCATCAAATTTTTCAGGCATGCTAACCTTCGGCTTCTTCTTATGTTTTTTAGAATAGCTAGATCTTGCAGCTTGTGCTTGATGTGTGCTTGTCTCTTGAATTTGACATTGAAGTTTTGCAACGCCGGTCCCAAGATTCGGGGTTTCTCTGCTTGAAGTTGAGTGTTACTCTCACAAAGTTCTTGTAACTGAGCTTGGATGCTTTGCAATGCGTTGATGACACCTTCCATCATCGGCTCCATGATGGCTTGAGAAGATTAAGAGATGGTGGTCTTGCCAAACTATTATGAGCGCGTATAGAGCTAGAAGAGAGCAAGAGGAGGCGCTCACAATGTACAAGAACCTGGGACTTGGTGATAAGCTTAATCTTGATTACAAGACTTAATACTTTATTAAGAGATCTAGATACAAGACTTTGATTACATGACTTGAGTACAAGGCAAGGATTGATTGCAAGGACAAGACTTGAACATAAGAACTAGACGAGGGATTTCCTCATAAGAGCCTCACAGCTGGTGTTGGCAAGACTGAGGGGCTTGTGGCCCAAGACCCCTATTTATACTAGTGCTTGAGGAGGTTACTTGAGGAGGATAGGACTTTCTTGGTTCTTCTTGAGGAGGTTAGAATCTTCTAGAACCTTCTTGATACTTCTAGTTCTTCTAAAACCTTCTGGATCCTTCTTCAACTTTCTAGAGCTTTCCAAAAACTTCTAGATTCTTTCAGAATCTTCTCCAAGCTTCTAGAAACTTCTTGATCCTTCTAGTTCTTCTAGAACCTTCTAGATCCTTCTTCAACTTTCTAGAGATTTTCAGAAACTTTTAGATTCTTCCGAAATCTTCTCCATGCTTCTAGAAACTTCTAGAATCTCCTTGATACTTCTAGAGGTTCTAGAATCTTCTCCATGCTTCTAGAAACTTCTAGAATCTCCTTGATACTTTTAAAACTTCTAGAATCTTCTAGATACTTTTAGATTCTTCTAGGGACTTCTAGTGATGATGTAGGCGATGACATAGGCAATGATGCAGGCAGCGCGACTGACTCTCAAGCATCCATGACAGGAGGCATGCGATGGAAGAAGCCAAGATGATAGAGTCAATCTTCTCACTAGTTGTGTCAATACCCATGATGTGATTTCTATCTCACAATCACCTGGGAGGAAGCACATTAAGGATGCAGTTACCAAGTAACTTATACACAAATTGAGAAATGTGGTTAGTAAGATAACATGCAACAAGCTTGTGATGAGGCTGGGATCAGCACCAAAACCTATCAAGCTATTTTTAAACTCCTAAAGTATGCCCTCAATGAGTGTGGCATTGTGGAAAACGTCTTTCCCATTCTACGTAAAGTCAACCTTGCAAAGAACGCCACAAACGAAGATGTGTTCTCCTGCATAGGGGCATACCTACACATTGAGGACACAATGCCAACTTCGCTTTATGCTTTGTGCACAACCAAGGCAAGGGAAAAGGTAAGGAACACTCCATAAGACCTTCGGAGAAGGGATTCTCTTACACAATGTGGAACCATATTTTTGTGGACCTTATAAAGCTTCAACAAGCCATGCTTAGATTTTACAAGTTACTCTAAGAAGGTGACACACTATACTTCATTCCTTTGGTTGTGTTCTTATCATTTACTTTGAAGTATAAGGTCTTGCCACTATTTATTTTTCAGTGCTTGGCACAAATATCGCTTTTGTGTTGAGGCTCGATGAGTGTCAAATAGTGAAAGGCCGAAGGTTAGAGAGGCTTAGTGTCACTCTAATGAATGAGACCCTTTTGCAAACCAAGCGAAGGGATTCAATCGAGCCATCTGTTAACTGGGTCAATGTCAGCTAATAGAAGCTTTTAAAAACCGAAGACCTACGGATATACATCGAGGATCAATACAAAGAAGTAGTAAAGATTGGAGTTACACATTTTCCACATTTTTTCAAAATGATAACGTATTGTAAATTCCCGATTTATTTCAAGTGTGTCATGGGCTCAATGGGAGTTACAAGCTATAAAGAATAGGTCAATTGATGTGTCTAGGTAGAAGATTCAGTAAGTGGTGGAGCCCACTACAAGAGATAATTCACATTAGTGACGCTCGCACTGCGACGCTCAAAACTGAAAATCCACGGCGTCGCTATGAGCATCGCTATTTTCTTTGTTGCATATGGACGCCTATAGTGACGCCGACAGGGGTTTAAAAAAACCTAAAGCGTCCAAAACTCAGATCTCAGATCTGATTTTCGACCCTCAAGCGAAAGAGATAAACCCGCACTCCCCCCCCCCCTCTCTCTCTCTCTCTCTCTCTCTCTCTCTCTCTCTCTCTTTCCCGCACACACACATACACACGAGGAGAGGAAGGAGAGCCAGGTATGCTCCTTCCCTCTTCTCTCTCTCATGTTCCCTTCCCCTCTTTCTCTCTCTCCCTCTCTCTCTCTCTCTCTCTCTCACACACACACACACACATTGTGTGTTTGAAAGAGAGAGAGAGAGAGAGTACACACATGCATTAAAAAAAAACACAAACACACACACATGCATAAACAAAGAATGCATACAGACACACATTGAAAGAGAGAGAGAGAGAAAGAGAGACAAAGAGAGAGAGAGATATAAAGCAAACAGAAGAGAGAGAGAGAGAGAGAGAGAGAGAGAGAGAGAGAGAGAGAGATAGAGACATAGAGAGAGAGAGAGAGAGAGAAGAGAAAACAAAGAGAAAGAGAGAGAGAGAGAGAGAGAGAGAGGGGGGGGGGGGGGGGGGGGGGGGGGGGGAGAAGACGAAAAGAGAGAGGTAAGGGAAGAAAACAAAGAGAAAAAGAGAGAGAGATTAAAAAAGTAGAGAAAATATGAAATGAAATGTTACATTAAGATTTAGGGTTATGTTAGATTTGAAATTACATTTAAAATTAGGGTAGATTAAGATCTAAGATTTAGTTAGATTACATTTAATTTATATTTAAAATTTACACTTAATTTAAAATTAGGTTAGACTTAAGATTAGGTTAGATTTAGGTTCATGTTGAGTTTAAGATTAGGTTAGATTTAAATTTATGTTAGATTTAAAATTAGGAGAAGATTTAGGATTAGCTAGGTTAGATTTAAGTTAAATAATATTTAGGTGTAGGATTTAAGATTGGATTTGATTTAGGTTTACGTTAATCAAGTTTAAGATTAGATTAGATTTAGATTTAAGATCAAGACAAAATTTAAGATTATATTAGATTTATATTTAAGTTAGATTACATTAAATAGATTAGGGTTAGATTTAAGATTAGATTAGGTTTAGGTTAGATTTTAGGGCATGTCAATGAAGGCTTTGCCCAAAGAGCAAACACTAGGTACACAACAATATGTATACTCCCATCAGAATCTGACACCTATTAACTCACCCACTAACCATGTTCAATTAGCTTTGAATCACCATGTGTTCAACTAGGTTAGATTTAAGATAAGATTTTGGATTTAGTTTTTATATTAAAGTTTACCTTCGAGATTACGATAGAAAATTAGAGTTAGGCGAACGGTGATCCCTCTCTTCCTCTCTACACATGCGACCTTAAGTTGGAAAGCTTTCAACGACATGATACTCAGATTGGAGGCCAACATGTAATGTGCTAAGTAATCTCTCAAATAAGGATCTGCTGTGAAGAGATGTTAAGATGTTGTGAACTACTATAGATAGAGAAGAGGCAAAGGGGTTTTGTCCACTACATGCACTATCATGTAGACGTGGGTGTGTAGATTTCTTGTACCCACAAATATAGGGATTGACCAGTAAAGACGAGGTTATAACCCAGTGGTTCTCATCTCCGTGCACCTCTAGACCGAGGTGTGCGGGGATCGGACATGACTAGAGAATGTGAGGTAGTTTACAATGTGAACAAAGAGAGAGAGAGAGAGAGAGAGAGAGAGAGAGAGAGAGAGAGAGAGAGAGAGAGAGAGAGAGAGCGATAAAAGATGGAGGATGTCAATAGAAGATGAAATTTATTTCCAAATTATAAGATTTCTACATTCATTATGAGTAGTGACGACTATGTGGGTTAATCAAACCGCATGTTGAATAAATCACAAAACTCCTCACGTGAGGAGGGCAAGAGAGTCGAGAGAAGTGAGTGGAGGATCGAACAACTTTACAAAAGTAAGCAAGTAGAGCCATGAGAGTAAGTGAAAAGCTTTTTAAATCTCTCTATTACATAAGGGAGCAAGAGAGGCCAAGAGATGGTGTATCTTGGTGAGAGTAAGGGTTATGGTAGTAGAAGCCATGGGTGTAGTAAGGGGCACAAACATTGCAAGTGCATGCACTATGTGTGTAGGGGGGATCATAGGTATGTGTGATGGAATCAATAGCTAGTGTGGTATAGTAGTTATATTGATAGTTATTAGCATAAGGGTTATAGTAGTAGGGTTGAAGTGCACCTGTCTCAAGGGGTGGTGGTGGGTTCTCCATCCAATAGTCTGCACCCTTGCATGTTGTATAACGCTCTTGATTTTTCACTCACATCCTGGGCAATCCATGGCCACATGCAGCTCCACCACCTGGTGTTTCGACTATAAGATTTGATTGTGCTCTCTCTCTCTCTCTCTCTCTCTCTCTCTCTCTCTCTCTCTCTCTTTCCTTGCCCATGAAGGCAGGCTACCTTATCAACTACTCTGGACCCCTCCCTCCCTCTCTCTCTCTCTCTCTCTCTCTCTCTCTCTCTCTCTCTCTCTCTCTCAGCCGTTTTTTGACCTAGTAGACAACAATTCACTCTTTTGACCATAACTTGCTCATCCGAACTCCGATTTAGGTGATCTATAGCCTCAATCGAGGAGCACGAAGCCCTCTACGCATTGATGTAAATATAGAATTTTTCCGTATAATGGAAGGCTTTGTTGTAAGAACATCTCAGAACTGAAAAAACTGTCAAAACTTTTCGTTTTTGTTGTCGAGTTGAAGGCAATGTCAGACAAAACTCGCAAGGGTGGAAAAGCCACACTCCCCATGGAGAATGATGCAAAATCTCCAAGGAATTTGGATGCTAATCCAACCACATAATCTACAACAACGGAAGCAATGATCATGGCTTACTTGATCTCGTCACAAGAAACCGTCAACAAGAAAGGTGAAGAGTTGCGCGCACTTGCAATGGAGAATGGCACTTTAAGAGTTATCGTTGTGGAGAATGAGCACCTCAAGAAGCTTCTTGAAATGCAAATAACACGCTTGATGCATCTTGAGAAGGAAGTTCAAGAATGTAAACTCTCTCTTGTTGACATGAATGTATTGAAAGAGCGCTTGAGCAAAGTTGAGAGTGATCATGTATTGAAAGAGGAAACGATAGATACAATACGACATGATGTATGTGAGATGAGAAATGCATCCAAATCATGGGCTGATATATGTAAGTATAATTTGGTTTCTACATCTCCTATCATGCAAGCCGTTATCCAAGCAAAGAATGTAGAGAATGTGAATATTCAAGAATTGCAAGAACGAAAAAAACGCTCAAAGAACATGGTCATTCGTGGAATCAAGGAGGAAAGCATGGAAACACCCCAATATCTTGCGGTTGCTATTGAAGAGTTTTTTGCTACACATTTTGGCATGTTAGGAATCATGGCTTATGGTGCACATTGAGTTGGAAAACAAGGAGTCCCTCGCTCAGGAGAAAGACCTATTGTATGTACCATGGATCATGAGGTAAAGAGGAAGATCATCCTTGGCAATGGTTGGATCTACCTCAAAGGAATGGATTGTAATGTAAATGAGGATCTCACTCTTATGCAACAAAATGTACGTCGCAAAGCATATGAGGAAAAAAGCAAGAAGGTTAAGGTATCATCTCAAGAAGAAAATCCACTTGAGGAGGATGCGAGTCTACCCAACAAATAGGGACACATGATCTATGAGACCAACTCACGTTTGCGAATAAGCTTTTGGAATTGTAACGGGTATCCATGGAATGCGGGAATTGGCCTTGATGAGCTTACCAATGACTCTGATGTGATAATTCTTGTCAAAACATGGAAGCGTGATGCGCAACATATTCTTGGATTTGACAAATACGATGTGTATTCTTTGATGTGGACCAAAAATGCAAAGCAACGAAGAGGCCAAGGAGGCATAGCATGTATGACCAAAAAGGGTTAAAAGATGTTTCCATTGTCAAAGAAGATAAGTATAAACGCTACTTATGGCTGAAAATTAGCCCACCAAATGGTTAAGTCATGTTTGTGGCTGGTTGCTACATTCCTCAGTATGACTCCAACTTTTATGCTCGCTTGAATATGGATAGAGATCAGCCCTTTGTTGAACTAGAGGAATACATTTCTCATTACAAGGATCAAGGTGAAGTCGTTGTTTTTGGAGACATAAATGCTCGCACAAATATGTTACAACATGACACACAACAAGTCGACATGACACATGTCTCAAGAAGAATGGATGACTCATACATGTATAATCGAAGTTCTAATGATGCAAAAGAACTGGATCACTATGGAAAGTCACTTCTACATATGTGCAATAGTACTGGAATGCTCATTGCAAATGGTGTATCTCTATGGCAAGGCACCAATGACTTTACATGTAGAAAGCACAATGGTGATAGTGTGATTGAATATATGTTGTTCTCGGAAGCCACTCTAGAATGCATACAAAGCTTTACACTTGGTGAATGGAATCCGGAATCGGATCATAGGATGTTATGTATTGACCTCAAGTGTGGTAAATGGCCCGAGCATGTAGCCTCCAATCATGATGTGAATCATTTGTACCTACGTCTAGACTTCGAACGAGCACTTATATATGCTGATATGGTGGACCAAATGTTAAGCATGATAGAGCATCAAGAGAGCCCAACATTAGAATGCAAGTAAAAAAACACCATTTTAGATAATTTGGGAAAATCCCGTTTCCCAAATTCTAAATATGTATGCTAGGATTGTGTTATTTAATGATTTCTAAGCTCTAGTTGTCTTTAATTTAGATAAATTATCATGATTGTATGAGTCTATTTTAATTTCTCTACTATAAAATTTAAGAATAAACCTCCAATATAGTTTTTGGAAAGAGGATTTGTATGACATCAGTGCTTTTCAAAATTCAACAAATGCTTCTAGAAGTAGCTTCTCAAAAAATGAGGTGTCAAGAAAACCAATTGATATGATTTTAAAGCAGCATATAGATTGATTACAACAATTAAAAAAGATAATATGCAAAGGTAAATACTATTAAACACTCTTGTCATAATTTGTTGAGCTTAATTCATGTAGAACAAAATACTTGGTAATGGTTTTGTATCATGCTATCAAGTTTTAAATACACAATAACTTAAACAATATTCAAGCTAATATTTCACACTTAAAAAGTCAAAACAATACTATATAGTATCCTATGGCTATAATACCATGAGATGCCATCTATTGCACCTATGGCCTTAAGGCCATATGGTGCTCTTTGTAGACATGTCTATGACTTTAATATGTCTCTTTATGACCTCAAGGCCATAGGGTTAGGATTGTTAGCTAGTCCCAACGTACAGAGGTCCAGTCCTTCAAATCCATATGGGACTTTATTTATGTGCCACCCTATGTCCCTAAGGATATAGGTTGTCTTAGGGCCACAAGATGTTTCTTATGCCAATAAGAAACCCTTCTATGCTCTATGTTGGCACACTATGTCCCCAGGCGCACAAGGTGTGCCTCGTATGCTAGTTAGAAACCCTTTATTCTATATGTTGTCACCATATGGCCTTAGACCATAGGGTGCCCTCTACGCTAGTAAGAAATCCTCTATACTCTGTGTTTTCACCCTATGGACCTAGGGCCACAAGGTACCCTCTATGCTAGTAAGAAATCCTCTACGCTCAATATTAAGACCATGTGGTCCCAAAGCCATAGGATATCCTCTATGGTAGTGCAAAAAACCCTCTATGATCTATGTTCACAAACAATTAAATAATATAAACAATACTATAGAGTATCCTATGGCCCTAAGACCATAAGATGTCATCTATTGCACCTATAATTCAATTTGGTATTTTATTTAACTATACAAAGTTAGATGAGACACTTACTTAGATAAACTATCATAATTCTAACTTTGAAATTATTTCTTAACATAAAACTACAATATAAAAACTCCTAATATAAGTTTGTGCCAAAGAATCAATGTTAAGATGAAGATTTTTTACATCAAGTACATGCTTTAAAACTTCACTCAAAGGTTTTAGAGATGGTGTCTCAAAAAAAGGAGGTGTTTAAAAACACCATTTGATGTGAATAATAGGCATTTTATACATTGATTATGTCAAAATAGTATAAAGTATAAACATAAAGATTACCACCAACTTGACAGTTTCATAAAAATGATGGTCTTCATCGCATATACAATAAAAGACTAACTAGAAAGAGTATGATATCTCCAAGATTGAGGGTGTTCCAAAAACACCATTTTGTAACACTACCAAATGTCAAGAAATTTTGATTGTTTGGATCACTTAATAAAGACAATTAATAAGAAGAAAAAGTTAACAATACCATAGAAGCATCAAACAATGAAACCAAAGAACTTGAATGAGAGAAGTCTCCGGACAATAGGATACACTTCATTAAAAAAACAGCTTAAAGATGTTTCAAGATATCCCACAACATTCCATCAAGTTTAAATTTTGAAAAGTACACATTGCCAAATACTCGGTAGATGCTATTTAGAATACTTAACTAGTACACTTAAAATGGCCTCCTTCTCTTGAGATTTTGAGTCCTTTGAGACATATAACATTGCATTACATAGTGAGTCTCAGGATCAGAATGAAACATTACAAAATTTCTTATGGTATAGTCTCTCTTGTCTTTAGCATACAACCATCCACATAACCATGGAACAATTTCATCTTTTAAAAAACTTTGAAGCAATTGAGTAGGTTGGTTCCAAAACTTTGGAAAAATCATATAAGTTCCTTGCATATTCCACATCACTCGATATGGACTATCATAAAATATTATAGTGTTGCCCCCATCTAAATAATCAAATAGTTTCCATATGGTTGAAAGATTTTTGTGATAGGCTCTTTTGTAACCGATCATGAAATTTGAATTTTGGTAGCACCGGTTATCCATAATCATCTTGAATTTGTGACTTTGTGTAGGAAAACAGGTCTTGATTATGTGTTGAGCTTTTTGTAAATGATGGTAGCTCCAAATCCAAACCTCAAAGAACTCAAAGCAAAATCTTAAGAAATACTCTGCATCTGGACGCACCGCATACACGTCATTGCTATCTTCTACAATACACATGTACTTGGTCCAAGTTGGCCTTGATTGAAGCTCAAATGTTGCAAGAAGCACACCCTCTAAATCCAAGATAAGTGTTCTTTTGTCCTGTTTGAAAGATGTTGGTAGATAATGAAACCATTGCTCTTGGTTTGAATGTGATATTTGATGTAATATGAAAGGGAGCTCCTCTATTTTGTGATAATCTAATAACAAAACATTTTTTCTTAGAAGCCCTGAAATGATTTTAAAAAAAAAGTTAATATAGAGATCTTAAGTGTGTTGAAGAACTTAGGAACATAGGGTGCTAGTTTGTGGTTACACTTAGTAAGTCCTATGCAAGAACACATGCCAAACTATGACCCTATGGCCTTAGATTCATAGGGTGTTGAGACCATAAAGTGAAATTCCCCCAAGGACATATAGGGTGAGATTTGACCTTATGAGCATGTAGATTGTCCTTGATGGAGCAGTGAACTCAAATTTCAAAGCAAACAACTATAAAAGCTTTTAAAAAAAAGAGCATTTGGCACATGAAACTCAGAAGTTACTTATAGTATTGAAAGACAATTTAAACAACTATTAATCATTTACATCTTCATATATCTTGAAACCCTAAGCACTCTAACAAAGTCTCTAAGTACATAAAGATCTTTGTAAATGACAAAATGTTACAAAACATTGCTTCATCATTTCTTGATATAGGGCTATTTGAGATCATACTCAATTTTTAGATGCTTTATATAATTCCTGGCTTCATGTACTTTGATCACAGGCTCCTTGTATACCAATTTTTGGGCAAGCATGATTGCTTCTGTACCTTTCAAGGCTGATAATGATTTGATATTCTTTAAGACCCTTAATTTTTCTCGATCACGTGCTGAAAGTTTCTTGTTTTGACTTTGAATGGACATTCCACTAGTGCTAGATATTGTAACTTTCTCATCGTGAAGAGGACGAGAAACTTCTGGTAGTCTTCCCGTGGAGTAGGTTTTTCAAAGAAAAATTAGATTTCTCTCCTCCCACTCTGCAACAACCTTGTTTCTACGGTCATGACCTTGAGAAATGGGTGCTTGTCCATATAAATGAGACCCTGTAATTGTGCAAATGTCATTAACATGATTGAGAGCTTTGATATATGGTAGCAGCTCCCCAAGGAGGATATTATCCTCCTCATCATCAACATTAAATGATGGTGAAAAAATACAATTCAATGTAGGATTCACACATCCCTTTAATGGTTCATCATCTACAAGAAGCAATCTTCTTGCATCAAGCCCAAATTTTGATGATGCAATAGCCAGCGGTTTGAAAAGTGCTTCTACTCCTGAATTATCTAAGCGAGTGATCCTTGATTCTACGCATGGTTGACATTGGCTTTGCCCCCAGATCATAAAGAATAGAAATTTTTCTTTAGCTTCCTTTTCTAAGATCTTGATGATGTCCACAACATGCATGTCATTAGCAGCTGACCATATCCCTACATTGAAATTGCTAAATAGAGCCTTTAAAAACTCAATGCATCCTAGACAAAGAACAATATGCTCATGTCCAAACTTTAAGCTCTTCATTTTCTTGGACTTTTCCCAGCATCTCCTCAGGAAAAATCCATACAAGCTCACTATTATAGTCAGCATTGGTTTGTTGGTGGATGGAAGGTCTGACTCATCATGCACTTCGATTTCCAAATCCTGGGGTGCTAAAATATTTGTGTTGGATTCTCCTTCTGGCGTTGCGCATGTTCTGGAACTTCCATTGTGGTGTCATGCAATCCAATTCCCAACTCTTGGGCTACTAGAATAATTTCATTGGATTCTTCTTCTTCCCTTGCACACGTTCTGGAACTTTCACTGTCTTCTTCCATTGGATTACTTTTTAAATTTATCTCCAGTCGTTGTAGCAATTGACCTTCAAGACTTGTACATTCTTATCATCTTTGTCAGAAACTCTTTGGTTGACATGGAGATTGATAGAATCTTTCTCAGTAGGGTCAATGGCATTAGAATCCTCTATATCAACAATCTTGAGTAAAACTTTGTCAGCCTCCATATCTTGTTGAAGGACTGCAAGTTTAAAGAACGCCTAATTTTAGATTCCAAAGTATCTACATTTTGATAACTCTTTTTTTTCACACTCTTAGAAAAAACTAATCGCAAATAGAAAATTTACTAACTGACAACACATCTACAATGAATTTATTTTTATGCTCCTTATTGTCTAGAGATTCCTCATCTTTATCTAGCTACATTAGTTCCTTGTCCATGATGGTGGTGCCTAGAAGTACACTTGGAGAAACATTTATGACTTTAAGCTCTAGAGCAGAAGTCTCATTTTCTATTGCCATGATCTGCTTGCATTGGATGATTTCCTTGACTAAGTTTCTTATGGCCTTCAGGCCATACGGTTCTCTTTCTTGATATCTCTATGACTTTAACATAATCCAAAATATGTTTGTTTATGCCCTCAAGGCCATAGGGTTAGGATTGTTGGGAGGTCTCAACATATAAATAGATATATGGCTTCAAATCCATATGGTACTTTATTTATGTGTCACCCTATGGCCCTAAGGCCATGGGTTGTCATAGGGCCACAAGATGCCCTCTATGAGCACTAGTAAGAAACCATATATGCTTTATGTTGGCACCCTTTGAACCGAGGGCCACAAGGTCTGCCTTTTATGCTAGTAAGAAACCCTTTATGCTACATGTTGTCACTCTATGGAGTTTGTGCCAAAGGGTGCCCTATGTGCTAGTAACAAATCCTCTATGCTCTATGTTTGCACCGTATGGACCTAGGGCCACAAGGTAGCCTCTATGATAGTAAGAAATCCTCTATTATCTATGTTTGCACCCTATGGACCTAGGGCCACAAGGTAGCCTCTATGCTAGTAAGAAATCCTCTATGGTCAATATTGAAACCCTATGGCCCCAAGACCATAGGATGTCCTCTATGCTAGTAAGAACAACCCTCTACGCTCTATGTTGGCACCCTATGGAGACTTGAGGGCCACAAGGTACCCTTTATAATGCTACTAAGAAACCTTGTATGCTCTAGGGGAGCACCAAATAGCCCCTAGGCCACAAGGTTCCCTCTATTCTAGAAAGAAAACATCTACGGTCTACATTGGCAACCTATAGCCCTCGGGCCATAGGGTGCATCAAATGGCTCCTAGGCCACATGGTGCCCTCTATGCTAGAAAGGAAACCTCTACACTCTACATTGACACTCTATGGACCCAAGGCCATAGGGTGCCCCTTACGCCTAGTATGAAACCATTGAAACTCTATATTAGCATCTAAAGACCGTAGGCCACAAGGTGAGCTCTATGTTAGTAAGAAACCATCTAAACTCTATGTTGGTAGTCAAAGGCCATAGGATAGCCAAGGAACCCTTTAGGAGCATTCCCGACAAAGACCACCTTATGGCCCCATGGTGATTTAGTGGCCTAGGTGCCCTTCTTAAGACTCTTTTATTTTTGTATCATATGGCCCCAGGGAAATAAGCTATCCTCTATGCCATCAAAAAACCGTTTATGCTCTTTGTTGGAATCATATGGCCCCAGGGAAATAAGCTATCCTCTATGCTATCAAAAAACCGTTTATGCTCTTTGTTGGAATCATATGGCCCCAAGTCCATAGAGAGCCCATAGGGTGCTTTCTATGCTAGCAAGAAACCCTCCATGCTATATGTTTGCACCCTATGGCACCAAGGACACAGGGTGTCCTCCATGATAGTAAAAAACCCTCTATGCTCTAAGTTTACACCCCATTTGATTATGTTGACACCCTATGGCCCTGGGGCCATAGGGTGCTCCCTAGGGCCACAAGGTGCCCTTTAACCTAGGAAGAGACGCTTAATGCCCTAAATTGGTACTCTTTGGCCTCGGGTCATAGGGTGCCTTCTATGCTAGTAGGATACATTATATGGTCTAGGTTTCCAGCCAATTGCGTAGGGCTAAAAGGTTTGTTCTATGAAGAAACCATGTATACTATATGTTGGCAGTGTATGGCCCTAGGGATAGAAGGAAACCCTAGGGCTATAGGATGTTCTCTATGCTACTATCATATGGTCTGAGGGCCAGATAGTGACCAAGGTATCATGTGTGTCCCAAGGTAACAAGGTGCTAATAAAAATCCCTCTATGCTTTATGTTGGCACCCTAAGGCCCCAAGTCCATAGGGCGATATTTATGCTAGTAAAATTCCCTCCATGCACTATGTTTACGTGTATACTTATAAGAAGCCATTTATGCACTATGTTGGCATCTTATGACCCTAGATCCATAAGATGTCCTCTATGGTAAAAGAGAAATTGTACATGGATATGATGGCATCCTATGGTCCTAGGGCCATAGGGTGTCCTCTATGCTAGCAAAATGTGTAAGTTAATACTCTGAAATATAAAGAGCTTTTCAGAAAAAAAAAAAGAAAAAAAAACCTTCTACTTCCATTGTGGTGTCATGCAATCCAATTCCCAACTCTTGGGCTACTAGAATATTTTTATTAGATTCTTATTCTTCCCTTGCACATGTTCTGGAACTTTCACTGTCTTCTTCCATTGGATTACTCTTTAAATCTATCTCCAGTCGTTGTAGCAGTTGACCTTCAAAGACTTGTAGATTCTTGTCATCTTCGTCAGAAACTCTTTGGTTGACATGGAGATTAAAACTTTGTCATCCACAATATCTTGTTGAAGGACTGCAAGTTTAAAGAAAACCTAATTTTAGATTCCAAAGTATCTACATTTTGATAACTCTTTTTTTTCACACTCTTAGAAAAAACTAATCCCAAATAGAAAATTTACTAACTTGCAACACATCTACAATGAATTTATTTTTATGCTCCTTATTGTCTAGAGATTCCTAATCTTTATCTAGCTACATTAGTTCTTTGTTCATGATGGTGGTGCCTAGAAGTATCCTTGGAGAAACATTTATGCCTTTAAGCTCTAGAGCAGAAGTCTCATTTTCTATTGCAATGATCTTCTTGCATTGGATGATTTCCTTGACTAAGTTTCTTATGGCCTTCAGGCCATACAGTTCTCTTTGTAGATATCTCTATGACTTTAAGATCATCCAAAATATGTTTGTTTATGCCCTCAAGGACATAGGGTTAGGATTGTTGGGAGGTCTCAACATATAAATAGATATATGGATTCAAAGCCATATGGTACTTTATTTATGTGTCACCCTATGGCCCTAAGGCCATGGGTTGTCATAGGGCCACAAGATGCCCTCTATGAGCACTAGTTAGAAACCATGTATGCTTTATGTTGGCACCCTATGACCTGAGGGCCACAAGGTCTTCCTCTTATGCTAGTAAGAAACCCTTTATGCTACATGTTGTCACTCTATGGCCTTTGGGCCAAAGGGTGCCCTCTTTGCTAGTAACAAATCCTCTATGCTCTATGTTTGCACCCTATGGACCTAGGGCCACAAGGTACCCTGTATGATAGTAAGAAATCCTCTATTATCTATGTTTGCACCCTATGGACCTAGGGCCACAAGGTAGCCTCTATGCTAGTAACAAATACTCTATGCTCAATATTGAAACCCTATGGCCCCAAGGCCATAGGATGTCCTCTATGCTAGTGATGGGGGCTTTTCGCAAGCCAAGCTCCCATACCCCTCTTCTCTCGTCCCCACCCCATAAAAACCCCCTCTTAGGGAGGGAGTGATAGAAGGCATTGGAAAAAGTATGAAAAAAATAAAGTATGATTATGTAAATATATAAGAAAGGTAAAATAGGCCACCTCATGCTTGCGGGGTAGCCCATCCCCACCTTGCCTCCTTTTTCTTCACTGTTGCCCCGCCGGGTGTCCCTTTTCCTCTCCTCCATGCACTCAAAAGGTCAACTCCCCTCTCTCTTCCCCTTGTCCTTTCTCCTTTCTCTCTCCCCTCAAGATACCCCACCTCTCACCAATAATGCATTATAACTCACCAATAATGCACCCTAACTCACATGCAACTTACCATTTCTTCCAAAATAGTATACCCCACCCCCTCTTTCTCTCTCTTATCATATCCCATGACCCAAATACCCCCCTCTCTCTCTCTAAAGGGTGCCATGTCTCTTGTCTTGTAGCTAAATAACATCCCCCACACTCACACACACTCAGTTTCACTGAAAAAGGTGCCCAGAGACCCATCCCCACCCGGTGGTTACCTAATTTTCTTGTGTTCACACACATCTGCACACATATTCACCTCTGAACATACTCCCCTCTCTCCCCTCTTGTAATTACTTTATTCTCCATGTCACCTCTCACTTTTTTTCATCAACCCATCTCTCTCTCTTAGTCTCTCTCTCATGAGACTGCTGTTCTGGCACATATACACACAGCCAGACAAGTGGGGCCCACAGTCACATGGCCTATGTAGATAATGATTTCTTCATTTCTAAATTCTAGAATTCCTCCCCCTTCCTCCCCTATATAAAGAGGGGTCACCATCACACTAAAGACACACACCATCACCAAAGAGTACACTATGCACTGTGTGTGCCTAGTGCACACACACACACCCACACCATCACCATCACCGCAATCACAATGCTCGTCTTGAGCATGACCTCTACACCCTTGGGCTATGGAAGATGAAGGGAAACTAAATGAAGGATGATGGACATAACCCTCGTGCGAGTCTTCGCCATCAACTCCCACCTATCCCCCATGTGCTCTACCACACTCTCCCTTCTCATTCCCCTACCCTATGCTCCCCACTTCATCGCCTTATTCTCTAAATAAAGCTTGAGGGTTTGTGAGTATGTTTTCTTGCAATGTTTTGCCCATGTGAGGTGTGCGGAATCGCCACCTAGTCTTGTGTTTGGAGTGATCTTGTGTATGTGTGAAGGGTGTGTGGATTCGCCATCCTTTTGTGGTGCCTAAGTACTAAGCCGCTATACCCCCTCCCTCACTCTCTCTCTCTCTGTCTCTCTCTCTCTCTCTCTCTCTCTCTCTCTCTCTCTCGATCTCATTCCCTTTCCTCTTCATCATTACGCACAAGCATCCATCTCTCTTGGATGAAAACTTTGTTATGGTGGTGTGTTGTTTGCGACCGAGTCGCTGAATCTAGGTGGTGCCCCCTGTTTGCTTTACCATGACAGGCTCGAGGCGCGCCATTCGGTCCCCGGTGTTTTAGAAGCCGTCAGGGTTCGGGGTTTGCTTTGCTCCCGTCAGTTGGTTCCCCCACTGAGGATCTTTTCATGAAACCCTTCAGTTTACAAGACTGAAACCCCTAAACTATTGTGAATGGATGAATGGCTAGCAGGACTTGCTAATTGGATGACAAAAGAAGAAGATCTCCAAGCACAACTAGACGAACTCCGCATCTCCATCGAAGCTCGAGTGCTAGGTGTAACGGGAATCGATTTGCAGTGGGAGAGTCAACCAACATGCCAAACCCAGTGGATTTACATAGGCCAAGTGCCAAGAAAAAGAAGGAGAAGGTCGAAACAATGTCCGCAACCTACAACCAACCCACAACAACAAAATGGAAGGAGATCTACACAATAGAGAATCAACACTATTCTACTTTGAGAATCGGGTAACTCAAGTCACCGAGGTAATTATCACAGTCAGTTTTCAAGTCGCACCTGATGCTGCAGCACAGATAACGAAATCATTGGCTCACAGTCTCACTAGAGAAACTAGGGATCTACAGAGTTTGTTTCAGGAAAGAACACCACCCTCTCCCACAAGCTTGGACAGTGACTAAGCACCTCTAAGCTTAACATGAATCAGTACAACCTACCTCAAGAGCGATCACACATACCAACACGTGTACACTCAATCAAGGTGATACTGTATTTGAAGGCTCACTACCAGAACGTCATTCACACCATGCTGGGTGGGGAGCAATTTTTTGAGGTTCTGGCATCAGATCAACCATTTGTCCTACCTTTGGTACAAGGCAATGTACCGTTTGAAGTTTTAATCTATGTCCTAGTATAAGAGGGTATACACACCTCCTTGTAAAGAAGAAAAAAACTTTTGCAAGTTAAGCAGTGTGTCTTTCTAGCTCTCTCTCAGTAATCATGGCAAGTGTAGCATTTCCAACATTTAAAGGAAAGAAGGGGGAGGATTTGGTAACAGACTTCCTAGATGACTTTGAAGTAGCATGTGTAGTGAGCAACAAAGATATGGATGAATCCCGGGTTAAGATCTTTAAGCATCTCATGAAGCTAGAAGCTAGATCATGGTACAATGCACTTCCACAAGCAACCAAGGATGACTGGGAACCCTTAAAAATTGCTTTTAAGAGGCGCTTTGGGGGAGGTACCGCTTTGGGGGAGGTACCACTTCAGAAAAGTTGTGGGACAAGTTGAGAGACTTGAAGCAGGAGGGTATTTTAGAATATGCCACCTATGAGTCCAAATTTGTGGATTTGTGGGAACGGTGGGTTGAGTCACTAGCAAGGGGGGAAGCTGCACCCGATTTCCTAAAAAAAGATTGGTTCACGCATGGCTTATGGCCGCTTCTCAAGGAGAAGGTGAAAGGTAGATTCCCGGCTAAGTATGAGTTAGCCATTGAGATTGCTCGCCTTAAGGACAAGAAGCTGCGAATGAAAGCCAAAGAAACCAAGTCAACAGAAACAACAACATCACGTCGACCAACAACTACGACAACCACCATTCCACCACCACCACTGGCTCTTGGGGTAAGAGATGACCAACAAGATATGTTGGCCCATATTAGTGACCAACTGCAGAATTTGTCTGTCCACTTAATACAACAAGGGAGGAGTCAAGAAAGAGATCAAGACCCTGGAAGAGCACGACGACAAAACAGGGAGTATCATTGCTACAACTACGGAGAAGACGGTCACGATATGTACTACTGTCCCAAACCACGACAAAACTATAATAGAGGAGGTAGGAGGAACCAATTGCCACCCCCTAGAGAAAGAACACCCCCACCCCGAGCACCAACCCCACCAACACAAATTCTACATCCACCCCAGACACCACTACAAGCATCCATTCCACCTTTTCGACCAGCCCCACCACCTGATCGCCCTGTAAACATCATAAGGCTAGAAGAGAAAGGAAAAGCCATAGTAGTGGATCCACCCAGAGCAAAGGAGAGGGACAAGGGTAAGGAGAAGGTAACCTTTTTAGAACCACTTGAGGCCATGACTGTGAAAAGAGCTAGGAGGGAGAAGGCTACACAATCAGATGATGAGAGAAGCATGGAAGGAGAAACTAGCAAGAGGCCATCTAGGCCACGATGGAAATTGGGCATCACCGACTTCCAGCTAGGGGAAAGTTCTAAGCCCTATGATCTAACATTGGATGTGGCAGAGCAAGGACCGAAGATTACATGGCCACAACTGCTACATCTTGTACCTAAAGTAAGGCGACAATGGTCTAAAATGGTAAGTACAAGACGCTCCAAAACAAAGGTAGCCAGAGCAATTTCGTGATGCAACATGGATGACATCCTTCCAATTGTCGACGTAAACATAAAAGGAAAGAGGGTTGGAAACACCTACATTGATGGAGGTGCACAAATCTATGTAATGAGCGAAGCTATGATGCTTTGATTAGGGCTCGAGGTTGACAGGCCTTCTCCATGCAAGGCAAAGATGGCAAACAACGCAAAAGTAAAGTGTGTGGGTGTGGTAAGTGCCGTGAAAATCAAAGCTTTCAACACTGAGGTAGAGGTAGATGTTTTTGTAATGCCTACTAAGGGGGAGGGCTATCCACTAATTTTGGGAAGGCCATGGTTGATGGCCATGAAGGCAAAACAGGACTGGGGTACTGGCCTTCTACGCATGACCGGTAAGAAAGGGGAGACAATCTACTACGACATGAGGATTGGCAAGCAAAAGCAAATGAATCTGGAAACATCGATAGATGAAACCATTAGCGAATCTTCCAGTTCTGAGGAGGAGACCACATCCATCGACAAAAGTGACAGTTCCATTGATGTGATGGGTATCATTATGAAGGATCCACAAAGGGTAAGCACAACTGGTGATCCATCACCAAAAGGGCAACTTAATGAAGAGGAGAGCAAATCACCTGGTCTAGGAGGAAGTAGGCTGAAGGGTATGTTGTCTATGGAATTAACACTTGAGGAGAAAGATAGTTTTTTGCAAATGTTGATGGGATTTCCTAACCTGTTCATTGACAACTATGAAAGAATCACAGGCATTACAGTGGTGGAACATCATATTAAGCTGAAGGAAGGGGTAAAACGAGTTGTGCAAAAGCTACGACGACTGGGGGTCATACAAGAAAAGGCACTCTTGGCCGAGGTAAGGAAACTGCTGGAGGCGGGATTCATCTATCCTGTAGAAAACTCAGAATGGGTGTCACCCGTAGTGGTGACGCCTAAAAATAATGGTAAGTGGAGGGTCTGTGTTGACTACAAACCACTAAATACAGCTACAAAGAGAGACCACTTTCCTCTCCCTTTCTTGGATGAAATTCTGAATGAAGTAGCGGGTTTTGAATGCTATACCTTCTGTGATGGTTATTCTGGATACTTTCAAATACGCATAGCCTTGGAAGATCAGCTAAAAACCACTTTTATCACGCCATGGGGTTGTTTTGCATACAGGGTTATGTCATTTGGTCTCACAAATGCACCTGCCACATTCCAAAGATATGTCACATATGTTTTTCAACCGTTCTTTGGAACATCCATAAGAGTGTTCATTGATGATTTTTGTATATATAGCTCCCGTATTTCACATTTAGAAAAGGTAACTGAAGGTTTGGCCAAGTTGCAGAGCCTAGGTGGGAAATTAAATGTGGATAAATGCCACATTGGGGAGAGTAAAGTCATTCTCCTAGGCCATGAAATTTCAGCAAAAGGTATCAACGCCGACCCAAGTAAGGTGTCCGCACTCATAGCCCTACCTTCACCAACGATCGCACGTCAACTAGTCTCTTTTCTACAGAAGGTGAGGTACTTAAGTAGATTCATACATCTACTATCACAACTTGTTCTACCACTGCAACAACTCACTCAAAGATCAACTTTCACTTGGGACGAGGAAAGCGAACATCACTACAACAAGGTAAAGGAGGTCTTAGCCACTCTGCCAACTATCTCACCACCTAAGTGGGATGAAAAATTCTATGTCACCTCAAGTGTTGGTGATGACTTATTGGGGGCTGTGCTACTCCAAAAGGATGCGGTGACATCTTTCATGAGGCCAATCTACTTCTCTAGGCGAATGATGACAGCAGGAGGGAAAGGTTTCACCCATGTGGAACACTTAGTCCTAGCTCTTAGATTTGCAACTACAAAGTTTAGGTCATATTTGTTGCCTAAGAAATTTGTGATTCTAACCACGGATGAAATATTTCCCTATGTTGTACAACACATGGATGTGTCTACTAGAATTACTAAATGGCTAGTTCGTCTGCAAGAGTTTGACTACACGGTACAGGTAGAAAGCACGACAAGGGCAAGTTTGGGGGGACTCATGACCTACCAAGTCTTTGAAATGAATGAGAAGCAATCTAAGGAAGGAGAAGTCCGATTACCTCCAGTACCACCGATGGTAGAAGGAGCATACTCTCTCTACTTTGATGGAGCCTACAAGCGAGCGTCCGACAAAGCAGCTGCAGGCATAGTGGTCCTTGATGACAAAGGGACAAAGGTATTTTCATTGGGCCAATTGTTAGATTCACATTCTAACAATGAAGCTGAGTATGCAGCACTAACCAAGGGTCTACAATGGTGCGTCTCGCAAGGTGTACAACGCCTTAATGTATTTGGGGATGCTCTACTTCTGGTAAGGCAAGTAAATGGATCATGGACATGCAAGAATCCTAGTTTAAGGACTCACTTAAGTGGTGTAAAAACCTTGTTGGGTAAGTTTGAAGAAGTTCAAATACACCATATCCCAAGGTCTCAAAACCAAGAAGCAGATGCCCTAGCAAGTGAAAGACTACAGGAAGTGGTGGTTGGAGCAATAAAACTAAAGCTCCCTCTACTTCAAGGCAGTGATGCTTTGCCTGACATCATGCATTTTTTGGAAACAGGGGAATGCCCATCAGATTTAACAAAGGGACAGAAGCAATGGCTGACGCGGAAGTCCACAAGGTATCGACTCATCAATGATGGTTTCTACTGTAAGGGTAAGGACCAAATGCTCAAGAAGGTCCCTCTCTCTCACGAAATCACGGGAGTAATTGCTAGTTGTCACAACGGGGTTTGTGGTGGTCACTTTGCCCTAGACCTAACAAGTGGGAAAATTTTGCACGCAGGCTTCATATGGCCTAGCCTCAACCGTGATGTACACCATTGGTGCAAAACGTGTAAGTTGTGTCAAAAGGCCGGCACTAGGTCACTTATGCCTGAACCACAGACACCTATTCTCTCATATGGCCCATTTGAAAAATGGGGTATCGATGCCATTGGGCCATTACCTAGGGCCAACTCAGGAAAATTCTACATTATCATGGGGGTCGACTACATGACTAGATGGGCAGATGCTACAGCCACCAATAGAATCACAGCGGTAGAGGTAGCTAAATTTATCTCCGAGCACATATGCTGTAGGTTTGGCACACCTTTAGAGATCATCTCTGATAGAGGGCCAGGTTTCAGAGCAGACTTGGTAGGAGAATTAATGCATAAACTAGGCCTTACAAGGAGGCACTCTTCACCATATTACCCTCAATGTAATGGCCTAGTTGAAAAGGTAAATGGAATGGTTTCTGAAATTATTACCAAGTAGGTAAACAATCATCCCAGAGATTGGGATAAGTATCTACTACCAGCTTTATGGGCCTACAAAACTTCATTTCGTACATCCTTGGGATTCACACCGTATCATCTAGTATTTGGTAAGGAAGCAATCTTGCCGATTGAAGTGCAACTACAAAGTCTCAGATTAATGGCAAGCCAACTTCAACAACCCAACATGCATTTGAGAGATCACATCATCAACTTGGAAAGACTGCAGTTGGACAGAGAAGAAGCAATAAATTATTATGCAGCACAAGCAGAGCATAGACGGCTTAGCTTTAACGAGCATCTCCGGAAAAAATAATTGAAGAAAGGAATGTTGGTGCTCCGCTACGACAATCGCTTCGACACGTGCAAGGATAAGAAACTCCTGCTCCGATGGGAAGGCCCTTTCATCATCAGGAAAAAGTATGCCAATGGAAGCTACCAACTTATGGAGGCTGATGGAAAACTTCATAAAACTAGGGTAAATGGTTGGCGACTTAAACCTTATTTTCTTCGATTTGACCAGGCTCCACCAATTGACATTCCGGATGAGGACACACCATCAGCCGCCACCTCCGACGATAATAATCAAACAGATGAGCTAGAGACATGAATACCTCTAGCCAAAAGGGGAGGGCTAATGATGGGGGCTTTTCACAAGCCAAGCTCCCATACCCCTCTTCTCTCGTCCCCACGACGAGAGAAGTATGAAAAAAATAAAGTATGATTATGTAAATATATAAGAGTATGAAAAAGTATGTAAATATATAAGCATTGGAAAAAGTATGAAAAAAATAAAGTATGATTATGTAAATATATAAGAAAGGTAAAATAGGCCACCTCATGCCTGCGGGGTAGCCCATCCCCACCTTGCCTTCTTTTTCTTCACTGTTGCCCCGTCGGGTGTCCCTTTTCCTCTCCTCCACTCAAAAGGTCAACTCCCCTCTCTCTTCCCCTTGTCCTTTCTCCTTTCTCTCTCCCCTCAAGCTACCCCACCTCTCACCAATAATGCATTATAAATCACCAATAATGCACCCTAACTCACATGCAACTTACCATTTCTTCCAAAATAGTATACCCCACCCCCTCTTTCTCTCTCCTATCATATCCCATGACCCTAATACCCCCCTCTCTCTCTAAAGGGTGCCATGTCTCTTGTCTTGTAGCTAAATAACCTCCCCCACACTCACACACACTCAGTTTCATTGAAAAAGGTGCCAACAAACCCATCCCCACCCGGTGGTTACCTGATTTTTCTTGTGTTCACACACATCTGCACACAGATTCACCTCTGAACACACTCCTCTCTCTCCCCTCTTGTAATTACTTTATTCTCCATGTCACCTCTCACTTTTTTTCATCAACCCATCTCTCTCTCTTAGTCTCTCTCTCATGAGACTGCTGTTCTGGCACATATACACAGAGCCAGACAAGTGGGGCCCACAGTCACATGGCCTATGTAGATAATGATTTCTTCATTTCTAAATTCTAGAATTCCTCCCCCCTCCTCCCCTATATAAAGAGGGGTCACCATCACACTAAAGACACACACCATCACCAAAGAGTACACTATGCACTGTGTGTGCCTAGTGCACACACACACACCCACACCATCACCATCACCGCAATCACAATGCTCGTCTTGAGCATGACCTCTACACCCTTGGGCTATGGAAGATGAAGGGAAACTAAATGAAGGATGATGGACATAACCCTCGTGTGAGTCTTCGCCATCAACTCCCACCTATCCCCCATGTGCTCTACCACACTCTCCCTTCTCATTCCCCTACCCTATGCTCCCCACTTCATCGCCTTATTCTCTAAATAAAGCTTGAGGGTTTGTGAGTATGTTTTCTTGCAATGTTTTGCCCATGTGAGGTGTGCGGAATCGCCACCTAGTCTTGTGTTTGGAGTGAGCTTGTGTATGTGTGAAGGGTGTGCGGATTCGCCATGCTTTTGTGGTGCCTAAGTACTAAGCCACTATACCCCCTCCCTCACTCACTCTCTCTCTCTCTCTCTCACTTGATCTCATTCCCTTTCCTCTTCATCATTACTCCCAAGCATCCATCTCTCTTGGATGAAAACTTTGTTATGGTGGTGTGTTGTTTGCGTCCTAGCCGCTGAATCTAGGTGGTGCCCCCTGTTTGCTTTACCATGACAGGCTCGAGGCGTGCCATTCGGTCCCCGGTGTTTTAGAGGCCGTCGGGGTTCGAGGTTCGTTTTGCTCCCGTCACTAGTAAGAAAAACCCTCTACACTCTATGTTGGCACCCTATGGAGAATTGAGGGCCACAAGGTACCCTTTATAATGCTACTAAGAAACCTTGTCTACATTGGCAACCTACAGCCCTCGGGCCATAGGGTGCATAAAATGGCTCCTAGGACACATGGTGCCCTCTATGCTAGAAAGGAAACCTGTGCGCTCTACATTGACACTCTATGGCCCCAAGGCCATAGGGTGCCCCTTACGCGTAGTATAAAACCATTGAAACTCTATATTAGAATCTAAAGACCGTAGGCCACAAGGTGAGCTCTATGTTAGTAAGAAACCATCTAAACTCTATGTTGGTAGCCTATCGCCCAAAGGCCATAGGATAGCCAAGGAACCCTTTAGGAGCATTCCCCACAAAGACCACCTTATGGCCCCATGGTGATTTAGTGGCCTAGGTTCCCTTCTTAAGACTCTTTTATTTTTGTATCATATGGCCCCAGGGAAATAAGCTATCCTCTATGCTATCAAAAAACCGTTTATGCTCTTTGTTGGAATCATATGGCCCCAAGGCCATAGGGTGCTCTCTATACTAGCAAGAAACCCTCCATGCTATATATTTGCACCCTATGGCACCAACGACACAGGGTGTCCTCCATGATAGTAAGAAACCCTCTATGCTCTAAGTTTACACCCCATTTGACTATGTTGATACCCTATGGCCCTGGGGCCATAGGGTGCTCTCTAGGGCCACAAGGTGCCCTTCAACTTAGGAAGAGACCCTTTATGCCCTAAATTGGTACTCTTTGGCCTCAGGGTCATAGGATGCCTTCTATGCTAGTAGGATACATTATATGGTCTAGGTTTCCACTCTATAGTGTAGGACTAAAACGTTTGCTCTATGAAGAAACCATGTATACTATATGTTGGCAGTGTATGGCCCTAGGGATAGAAGGAAACCCTAGGGCTATAGGGTGTCCTCTATGCTACTATCATATGGTCCAAGGGCTAGATAGTGACCAAGGTATCATGTGTGTGAGAATTCTCTACTATATATACAAAAACCACTTTATGGCACTATGGCGTCCCAAGGGCAACAAGGTGCTATAAAAAGCCCTCTCTGCTCTATGTTGGCACCCTAGGTCCCAAGGCCATAGGGCCGTCTTTATGCTAGTAAAATTCCCTCTATGCACTGTATTTACGTGTATACTTATAAGAAGCCATTTATGCACTATGTTGGCGTCTTATGACCCTAGATCCATAAGATGTCCTCTATGGTAAAAGAGAAATTGTACATGGGATATGATGGCATCCTATGGTCCTAGGGCCATAGGGTGTCCTCTATGCTAGCAAAATGTGTAAGCTAAAAAATGCGATAAATATGCAACACGATATAAAAAATTGAATCATTATCATTCATCATACATTTTTTGCTTCACCACACAGCTGAAGGGGTCTTTGCCTTCAAATATCATCATAACATTAAAACATTTAAATCAAAATTTCAAGTACTTTAATTCACAAATGCATTGATCTATTGGTGGATGGAAGGTCCGGCTCACCATGCACTTTGATTTACAAATCCTGAGGGGCAAGGGTATTTGTGTTGGATTCTCCTTATGGCATTGCACATGTTTTGGAACTTGCATTGCCTTCTACTTCCAATTTACAAATGTAAACAATGGTTATGCATTATACAATCATTTCTTTGCAATAAACCTTGATACAATGTTCCGATTGCTACATTCCTGAGGGGCAAAAGTATTTGTGCTGGATTCTCCTTATGGCATTGCACATGTTTTGGAACTTGCATTGCCTTCTACTTCCAATTTACAAACTTAAACAATGGTTATACATTATAGAATCATTTCTTTGCAATAAACCTGATACAATGTTCCGATTGCTACATGACAAGCAAAAAAATTCTACTAGTCCTAGCTTCTCTCTATTGAATTTTTTTGTAAATAGGAAGCCAAAAATGTCAGTGAAGGCTTCTAAGAGATCCAATCAAGCATCTCTAGCATCTGTCCAGCTTATTTCAACCATAGATTGTTGTTCCAAAAGGTGTTGTCAATATGCCAATCGAGATAAGGTCATGGCTATGCGCAATGAATTTTGGGGACAAGTTTGCAAAATAGAACAAACAATGTGTATGATACAATGTTGACTGCATGGCATGAGAACAAAACAACTACAAAGACATGCTATGTGTTTTCTTTTAATGGCAGTGAGGTTTGCAGTAAAGCTTGGTACGAAATTCATGGCATTCCAAAAACTTCATTTTATCGTTACCGTGAACATTTTGAGAATGGGGTTAGACGCTCAGTGCATGGTAATGATGGTGTCATGAGAAAAGGAAGAGACCATACAGAAATGGGAAGGGCATTGATGCGCTCTTTTGTTGATGAAAACTCGGAAAGAATGCCACATAAGATTAGAACCATGGAAGATGGTACTAGGGAAACTTTGCTTGCAATACCAAACACGTACAAGCAAGTAGACATTTTACATGATGTCAATAAAACACTTGACAGTATGAGTCTCAAGCCCATGTCTAGCACGACATTCAATAGGATTTGGAATACAGAGTTTGCTAATGTGACATTGTAAAAAACAAGTGAGTTCTCCAAATGTGTTGTGTGTAGTCGGATAAAGTCTCAATTAGAGTCAACAAAGGATGACGAGATGATTGCACGTTTGAAGGATGAATGTCAAATTCACATGTTATAACAACAAAGTTATAGGAATGTGTACTACACCTGGCGTAAGTTCTCCCAGTTGCAAAAGGATAAGTAGTTATGCATTATACATGATAAAATGGATAAAAAAAAGATAGCAAAACCTAGGTTGCGTGTGAACTCAAAAGATTATGCGAATGCATATCAATTGCAAGTATCATTAACACATATGATAACAGATGGAAATGGTCATGGAATGTATGGTCACTTCTCACTTAATGGTCTATGGCCTTCAGATCCCAATGCTACAATTGGTTCCCTTGCATTATGCTTACAGAATCTAGAAAGAACAGAAAACCATGGACAAGGAGATTTATGCCATAACGGTATGCCACGCAGCAATGTAACGTTATTCAATGCATTGAACTCAAGGAGATCTCTATACCTCCAAAACAAAATGAAGCAAGAGCGTGAGAGGAATGCATCAACAATGACACCACCGTTGGCCAGCCAGGGATGTAATGAAGAGATTGTACATATACAATCAACTTCCTCTCAATGTGTTGTGGATACCATATACAATCCTGTATTTCAAAAATTTCCTGAGAATCTTTTGCTACAGCTAGATAATTGTGCAGGAGAGAATACAAATCGATATCTGTTTGCATACTTATCCTTGTTAGTAGCAAAAGGAGTTTTCAAAACCGTGCATTTGGGATTCTTAACAGTGGGTCATACACATGAGGACATAGATGCAATGTTTAGTAGGTTCTTAGAAAGATTGGGAACAGGAATGACATTCACTTTTCCACATCTGATGGAACATTTTCAAAAATGTGAAAGCTCAGCTCCAGCACCATTTTTGATGACACAAGTTCCCGACTTTAAATCCATTGTGCAAGGGTACATGTGTGACGGACAAGATGCTCTAGTCAGAAACTCTAAGCCACTTCAATTTTGTTTCTATATGCAAGGTGAAGTCCCAGTAATGCAGTACAAAATTCATCCCAAATCACCCAATTGGATGCCAAAGGAGTCGGGAATTGAGTTGTGGAAAAAAGATGACCAGGGAAAACCAAAATTACCAATAGGCTGTCCAGATGTGGTACCTATAGCAGACTATGTGAGAGATAGTCCTCTTGTTATTCAAGGGATTAAGTCATATCTTGAATTTTGGAAAAGATGTTCTCTATTAAAGGGAAAGGACCATGACTCCACAAAATACATGGAGCCTGTTATCACTTATTGGCAAAACATAATCAATGAGCTTGAACAACCAACCAATAAACACATTTGTGAATATACAACATTTTGGCCAAAGACTGTAGGGAGTCATAGAATGCAAGAGATAGAGGAAGACAGAGATGAGTTTCAAGGATATGAAGAATTGAATGATCACTATGTTGGTCCTCAAAGTGCAAGGCCACAAGAGGCCTTTAGGCCTCAAATTGATGTAAGAAAAGGGGATCTTGTTCTTGTGAGATCCGCAGATCCTGAATATCCGATATGGCTAGGAGTGGCAGATTCAAACGTTGATGTATACAAATCATCTCCTAACTACAAGAAAGTTCTGATTCAGTATTGGGCACCAAAACATCAAAGATGAAATCCCACAATCCAAGAACAATATGAGGATTGTTGGAAAAAGAGTTGGTGCTGCAATCTTGCTAACCCAAAGCGCTGGGAGTGTGTTGATACAATTGTATGTTCATGGACTCCAAGGGGTGGAAGAATTGTGGAAACAATCAAGATCCCATCAAATGTCTTGGAGAAGGCACACACTAGCTTAATAGGAGAAATTGAATAGCATTTCATATCTTGCTCATTGTTTTATTTCCCCATCTTATGTATGATTTTATGAAGTATTTTTAAACACCCACATAAAAATAAAAATTCTAAAAGGTGTTTCTCAACACCACCATTTTCTTGGGAATCTATCTCTTTTATGAAGTGTTTTGAAACACCCATATAAAAATAAAAATTTTAAAAGGTGTTTCTCAACATCACCATTTTCTTGAGAATCTATCTCTTTTATGAAGTGTTTTGAAACACCCACATAAAAATAAAAATTTTAAAAGGTGTTTCTCAACACCACCATTTTCTTGAGAATCTATCTCTTTGTCACATTCCCAAATTAAATGAAAATTTTCCAAATTTAATGGGAAATAGGAATCCATAGGCGTTGAAATTAGTCCCAAAGTTGTGGGATTTTCCAATTTCATCTAAAATGGTGTTAAAAGTTTTCAAAGAAGTAATTTGCTCTTGTGCGAAGGAATGCTTTTCGGTGAAACAAATGTCTTGCAAAAGGTCTAAGAAGGGTAGCACCAAGAAGAAATGGTTTGACATGGAATGTAGTCAAGCCCGAAAACACTTGCTAAGATTGGATGCAATCAAAGACAAGGAAATTTACTTGGAATGTTCACACACATACAAAACACTTGTTATCAAAGACAAGGAAATTTACTTGGAATGTTCACTCACATACAAAGCACTTGTTCAAAAGAAGAGGAGAAGGTGGGAAGCCAAAAAACAACTTCTTTTAGTGCAAGAGAAAGCACATGCATGTGGCAAGTTTTGGCAAAATCTAAAAGGCAAGCGCGTTGAGAGATTTGGTGACTTGACTCTTGAGGATATGTATATACATTGCACAAACCTCTATGAGAAACCCAATGTTGATAAGATGGAGTGTTGTAGCTCCCTTCCGTTTATGTCTCCGTTCTTTACCATTGAAGATGTATGCCGCGCACTTGAGAAACTTGCTACTCGCAAGGCAGGTGACCTTCAGGGTGTCAAGGCTGAAATGATTAAATTGACAAGCAAGAAAGCATGATATTGGATATGCGATATGTTTAACCTTGCACTTTAGTATGGCATGCCTCATGATTGGAGTGCAAATTGGATCAAACCTTTGCACAAAGGAGGAGATGTAAACAATGTGAACAACTATCGCACTATAATGGTTGGTTCTTTGTTGATGGCAAAGTTATTTGGATGTATCATGGAGATGAAGATAAGTGAATGGGCTGAAAAGAATGGCAGGTTTTTGAAAGCATCATACCACTATTGATCACCTTGTCACTCTTCGAGTTCTTATGGAAGTGTCTCGATTGAAAGGGAAAAAGTTGTATTTCTACTTTGTGGATTTCAAGAAACCTTTTGACATGGTACTGCGAGGAAATCTTTGGAGACGTATGCAAAGCCTTCAAGTTCCGAGAGAATTTATGCATGCAGTCTTTCGCATCTACCAAAAAGTGATATGTCAATTACGTATGGGAGATGGAATTTCAAAGTTTTTTGCAAACACCATTGGTGTCAAACAAGGACGCCTACTTTCCCCAACCCTCTTTGGGCTACTCATTGATGTATTGGAATGCATGGCTCTTGATTTTTTGCACCAAGAAGGCATAGAAGAGGTTAAGATTGAAAA